>NC_051387.1:21758019-21780519 GCF_015228065.2 Penaeus monodon
CCTTTCTTTTTTGTCTAAAATAAAAAAGATGAAAAATTTTTTAAAAAAATTTGGGAATTTTTCAAAAAAAAAAGCCTTTGTTAAAATACATTATTTATTAAAGGAAAACTGAGAATACACAAAAAAATTTGTTAAAATCCTTCAGGACTAACCATAAATTTAATACAAAATAACACAATACACAGTAAAATAGGAAAAAGTTAAAATCCTTCAGGATTACCATAAAACTTAAAAAATGCGAAACTCGAAAAAGAGTAAAAACGAATGAAAAACATAATCTAAAACTCACAAAAAGATCAACTTATGGAGCACTCTCTTTATATTATAAAAGAGAAAAACTTAAAAATATCCCATCTTACCCGCCATCCAGTTCTCCTTACGACCACTAAAAACACAAAACCCACGTGACTCTTGCTTCCGCCGGTTATACATCGGCCGCATTAGTGGAAGTTTCCGAGACAATCCTACCTGTAGATCGAGAAATAGACTACAAGGTCTACATTAGACTTAGTGGTCTAATGTAAATAGGATAATTTCATATTTATATTAAAAACAGCAGCGCACGACTGAAATCAGAATCTGGATCTGAGAGAAATCTGCGAACAAACTCCCTAATAGTCTGCACCAACTCCTTAAAAAAGGGTGCTACTGGCCATATCTTGATCAACCTTGCTCCCCTAGATCATCTTCATCCAACTCTGATTCAGTGTCTACTTCAGGATAACCCAATTCTCGGTTGGGCACATAGGGACACATCTGTTTAACATGATAATTAACTGTGAGGAGGATCAGGTTCCCGAACCAGGTAATTCACCAGCCCAATTTTCTTCACAATCTGCACAGGCTTACTCCATTTTCGTCCTAGTGCTCTACCTTGACATCCCTGACGAAAGATCCATAGCAGCACAATGTCTCCTTCTGCAGGATCGAATCTTTGCTTCAGTATGTAGCCATAGTATGTAGTTGTAGTCTCTGGCCCATCCACATTGCACCTTCCTTGCTGCATCCTTGGCGGCTGACCTTGGATCTCGCAGATTTTCCCTCAACACCTGGGCAGTTTTCCTTATCAAGTCCATTTCATTTGTAACACCCTGTGGGAAATATCCATCTTTACCAGTCATCAAGTAAAGCGGTTGTTGACCCATGCTCCTGTGCATAGCACTATTGAGGGCAAGTCTGATAAACTTCTCATCCCAATCATCAAGATGTTCTCCTGTCAAGGTAGCCAAAGTATCTTTCAACACCTGATTGCTTCTCTCAATCATTCCATTAGCTCAGGGTGATACTGAGTAGTGTGGTGGACTGAATTTGGATGATCTGACACCTGAGAAAATAATCGGTTTTGAAATTCTCTCCATTATCGGCAACCAATAGACGAGGAGGACCAAAACAAAGTCATATAGTCCTTAATAAATGCATCAGCGACTGTCTGGGCCTTTTCTTGTTAGGCAGAGGGATCAACGGCAAATATCTTATGAAGTGATCAATAATAGTCAGAACATACCTGTTGCCATGGGTAGATCTAAATAAGTCTATAAGATCTACGGACACTCTTCCATAAGTTGTGTAACTTCTGACATCGAGGCTAAGGGGGTCTCTTTTCCCTGCACAGCCTTTCCCTTGCTGGCATATCAGACAAGAGTTAACATATTGTTTGGTCTCTGCCAACATCTGGGGGAAGTATTAGTAATTACTGAGGGGACAATAGCATCTGCGTCTGCATGAACAGCCTCCAGAGCTTTAGTCCTCAGAGTATGAGGGATCACTAGTTGTCTTAGGACTCTTCCTGGGATGACTAATATGGTATAGGAGATCATCTCATGGTTCAAATTCTTCAAGGTTCAGCAGGATCCTTTGCTTAAGCATCCAGCGTTCTTGCAAGTATTCACGTATTTCACTCCAAAAAGGATCTTCTCATTGAGCGGCAGCAACAGTCTGTAGATACTATACTCCATCAATAGGGGAAATCTTTATACTCAAGAAGTCAGGTATGTGATGTGAAGCACCAGGTTTATAGGTTAATGTGTAATTATAAAAGGATAATTCATGGCTCCAGCAAGTCATCCTTAGAGATTTGGTTCTCTGGGCAAATATGTGTACTAGTGGACGGTGATCAGTTATGATCTTGAAATGCTTATCATACAAGTAGGGATCGAAGGTTCTAACATTTTCAACCACTGCCAAGGCTTCAAGGTCGATGGTTGGAAACTTGTTCTCCCCCTCGCACAATTTTCTGGAAAATAATACGTGGGATTTACCTTCATAATCTTGTTGGAGGAGACAAACACCAATTGCTACACCAGAGGCATCACAGTGCACTTCAAATGCATGGCTGAAGTCGGTCTGTTTCAGGATGGGATCAGAAGCCAATTTGCCTTTCAAGGCTTCAAAAGCCATTTGCTGTTCCAGACCCCTATGGAATTTGGATTGTTTCTTTAGTGAGGCAGTTAAAGGAGCAGCCACAGATGCATAATCTTTCACATGTTTCTAGAAGAAACAGGTGGCTCCCAAAAATTGTCGGACCTGCTTCATGTTACGAGGTGCTGTCATTTAAGTAATTGCCTTAACCTTCTCTGGATCTGGAGGTACACCATTGGGAGTTATAAGATGACCCAAAAATTTGAAAGTTTTAACAGCAAAATTACATTTCTTCACTTCAACTTGAAATCAGCCTTTGCCAACAAACCCATCATTTCATCCAGATGGTCAAGTTGCTTTTCAAAATTTCCAGAGTCCACAACGACATCATCTAAGAAGGCAAGCATGTGTCGGCCTAAAACGGGATGTAACACAGCATTAATAGCCCTCTCGAAAGTGGAGGGTGCAGTGGCTAGACTAAAAGGCATTCTTTTAAATTGGTACAGATGGCAACCATCCAAAAATGCAGTCTTTGGCATTGACTTTCATTTACTTCTACAGTCCAGTAGGCAATTTTGGCGTCTAGTGCCATAAACCAGTGGGTACCTGCTAATTCGTCTAGTGTCTCATCGCACCTGGGCATCAGGTAGGTGTCAGCTAGTGTGAAGTGTTGATTGATTGATTGATTGATTATTTAAAATTGTCTGCCGTGTCAACAGCTAAGGTCATTAGCGGCGAACACCTTGTTAGATAGAAATATTAGAATATATAAAACTTTAAAAATCTATCAATAAATATCTTACAAATAACAATAAATATATTAAAAATCAAAGCATAAATATTATGCTCTAAGCATAAAAAGTTATTGCATAAATATTATGCATAATTAAATTTTATTGAAAATATTAGCCTCCCTAAGGAAACTAATAAGACCTTCTATGTCACAATCCTCCCCAAATACATTTTTCAGTGTATGTGGCAGAGACAAGTACATGTCTTTGGTCTGAGAATGTTGCACACCTTTCCACTACATGTGCGACCGTTAATGGCTCTTGGCATTCCTCACAAAGTGCTTGACTTTTAGCCATCATCAGTCCATGAGTCAGTCTCATGTGCCCGATTCTTAGTCTTGTTAATACAACTTCTACTTTTCGGTTGGGATGGATACTGCTCACCCAACTGCCATCAACTTCACTTTTTAGAGCTCTTGTCCTCACATACAACTCTTACTGGTTTCGGTTGGGAGGATACTGCTCACCTAACACTGCTTCCCGATCAGTCTCTATATCACATGTGCACCAACAGTTATCTTTTTACGTGTTGATTAAAAGCAACCAATTTGAATTCCCTCACTACTGGATGTGATGATGCTTGCAAGGCACAAGAGAGTCACAATATATTACAACAGAAGGTTCGTAAGATCTCTATCTCTTAGCTGCTGAAAGGAGGGCATGAAAACCCTGCAGGGGAAGATCGAGGTTTCTAGAGCCTTCTGCTCAAAGCCCACACCATTTTCAGTTTTTGAACCTTTTTATATATTGCATCTGATCCTTGATTTTAAAAAATGTGCTGAAGAATTTTCCCCTCTGTTTCTGCTTCAGATCTCTCCCCTTTCCCAATTTTTCCGCCCAAAAATCCCAGCTCGACTTGATTAGTCCAAGGGGGGAATTGGGGAATTAAAAAACCCAAAAACCCTTAATGAGACTTAAATTAAGTTTTCCCACAGATTCCTCTTTCTCCTACCCATGGGGATCGGCTATCCCAAAGGGGGGTTGAAAACCAAAATCTGGATTGGGAGACCCCCAGAACCCTTTGTAGTCTCGTTAGAAAATCAGGTTCATTTAGTCCCGGTGTAATGAAAGGGGGGTTCCCCACTCTTAGATACGGGGGGGGCTCCACAGGTGAAGACCTGAAAAGCCCCTACAGATTCTGTGAGCTTCATTTGGAACCGAGCTAACTCCGTAGAACGTGGGAGTTGCAGAGAATAAGCTTCACATCCATAATCAAGCTTTCTACGAATAAGGCGCTGGGGAAAATCCGTAAACTTTTGTGCGTCTGCGCCCCAAGAAAATGTAAAGAACCCCCAATAACTAAGCGTTTTTTGAGCCTTCACTTTTAACTGTTTGATGTGAGTTCTGTGCAATCCTACTGAAAAACAAAAACTGGGTTTTGTTCCTGTTCAGGCCAAAGGGGGAGAACGAGCAGTGTAAGACTCTGGGGAATCTCTGCGGATTTAGCAGCTCATTTGAAACATCTTTTTTTTTCTGTGATGATTATGCCACTATCTTCAGAGCAGGGGTTTTGAATGGATGTGCTCTTTCCCGCAATCCTTTTCACCTTGCCCCTACCCCTGCTAAGGGGTCCCAGATTAATTGAGGAAAAAAATACTGTCTCCAGGTCCGCTAGCCTTTTTTAGCACACACCTGGCCTTTGGCTCGGCTCTTTTTTTTAATGAACAAGGTTTTTCAATGCTGGGGCTCGTTTCAACTGCCTTTTTGCTCTTTTTTTGTTCTGACAGCTTGTTGGCTTTTTTAGACCCCCCCTGGTACTGGGGGGTCGGATGGGAATCCGGGCCTTTTTTGGGGAATGGATGCTTCTGCTGCAAGGTGAATTCGGGGATGTGAAGTGATTACAGATCTTTAACACCCTGGGAAAAGATTCACCAGGCCCCTTGCAATACACAGTTACTAAAAAGATTCCAGTCTGCATGTTCAAGTGCCATCTCTGCACTCCATTGACTGGGAATACCCCTTCCCCTCCCCAAAATTATTGGGAAAAGGGTGTTCCCCCCCTGTAAGTCTTCCATGACCCGTCAAATGAAGTTTTAAAATGTGAATCAGGTGACCTATTGATGGTCTATTTAGAGAATTTCCCAGTTTGAAAATTTGGAAATTATGGGAGTGTCATTGTTTTATAAAAAATGCATCTCTCTTAAAAACAAGGGGGTCCAAAGGCCCTTCCTCGAGGGTTTGCCAAAGTGTCCCCCAGAGGGGATGCTGACCATTGAAAAACCCCAAGGGTAGAAATGGGGTGGCAACTGGGTCAGTAGATTTTCCAAATCATTAAGGGGAGGAAGGTAATAGATCAACAGTGTAAAAATCGTGTCAAGCCTATTCTCACACCTTCACCCGCAGTGCTGTCTGCAGGGGGATGGCCTGGAAGGGATACTTGACGTACCATTACTGCTACCTTCCATGAGGTCATTGTCAAAGGTCCCATAAAAGGGTTGAATTGGAATCCTCTAGGGGGAAATTGGGACAATTTTCCCCGGTCATAATCTCTTTACATACACAAACTGGTTATATGAAGCTATCAGATTTTCAGTTCTTCCCCTTTTGCATGAATTCCCCACGTTCCATTGGTTAGGTATCCAGTTCTTTTATTATTTCTTCAAAAGGTGTTTGGTAGCACCTGTGGTTTTAAAGGTTTGCCCCAACCCTTTTTGGCTGTCCCTTTCCATGTCCTGGGGGGACGTTTTTAATGGTTGCTTACCTGGGAACTAGATTCCACAGGTTTCCTTTTGGCAGGTTAGGATTTCTTTGGGCCCCAAGCAAAGAAAACCTGAAGCCTTTGCTTCAGGGGGGGATTTTGTTAGCAGTGGAGGGGCCCCTGTGGATGTGGTGGCAGCTGGAGTCTTTTGGACAGGTTCAGGATTCCTTTGCCTGGGAAAAGGGGCCCTTTGCCTGAGCCTTTACTTCAGGGCATTCTGCCAAAGCAGCAGAGGCCCCTGTGGATGTGGCAGCTGGAGCTGTCACCGTCGAGGCCTCTGGAGCCTTTAAAAATGAGGGGCTCCAAAGACCTTACTTTGGGAGGAGGAGTCTCAATAGACCCCCTCACTCCTACTCCGTTTCTGGTAGAACAACTCACCAGAGGCAGTGTCGCAATTTGGGACTGAGGGTTTAAAGGAAGTTGGCAGAGTGTGTTTTTGTATGAAGCATTGGCGGGCCAAGGGTTGGTGGGAAGGAGGATGGGCCTAGAACCGAAGCAAAGGACCTACCTGGCTGTGCAAACCCCAAAACCGGGCACGTCACTTTGCCTCTGGAAAACTAACTTCCTCCTTCCTCCTTATTACCAATACTTCCTTTTTAAATTTGTACCTTTTACATTGTTTTGAAGAAGCTTCATGAACTTCTTTGCAGTGGTAACAGCATATTGGACCTGGACAGTTTGTCATCTCCTTGATGACCTGTTGTACCACACTTAACACATACTTTTGGGTTGTCCATTTTCTTTTAATATGGCAAGAGTTGGCCCCCATGCCCATAACCCTTTGGCAGTGGAAGCACCGCATAGGGTTGGGCACATAGGGTTTTACCTTGAGGTGGTACCTTTGCTAAACTTAACCAATTCTGGAAGGACTAATTTTGTTAAAAGTTAGAAGAGCGGGTTTGTCGACTGTTCCAAACCATCAACTTTCTTCTTAAACTTTTTTTACTGCCACTACTTTTAATATTCTCTAGTTCCTCTAACAGTTTCTCCTCAGAATACCTCATCCAGTCTCGGGAAAAACAATTCGTTACACTGATTGAGGGTTTTGTGAGGAAAAACATGAAACTTGGCCCAGGAATGTTTGCATATCGCACGCAGACGGTCACTCTCGTCTGGTGACGAAACTTCAACTATCGGGGGCCTACTATCTCGCTGTGGGGTGATGCGAAATCACATTGACATACTTCAACAATTTTCGATGTACTTTCAAAAATATCAAGATCCATGATTTGATACCCCATCAATGGTCTTCACTACTAGGTACTTACTATATAAAATGCTTTCATATTTTACCAGGTAGATTTCCTTAGTGGATGAGGAGGATCTTTTCCCCTTCTTACCTGCTTTGGGAGCCCGGGAACCATTACGATTCCCATTCTTGCCCTTTGGAAGCTGGAAAGGTTCCAAAGTGACAACATGTGATGTTCCAGAGCGAATGGTCAGGGGATTGCGTAGGTCGTCAGGGAGAGAGCTAATCTTTGTAAATTTGTATACCTCATACAAATTGGAATTCTTCATTTCCTCCCCCCCCCACCCACCATGGAGTCCACGAGGGGAAGCTATAGTTGGGGCTCAAAATCTTCCAACAGCCACAGGGGTAGTGAGGAAATATACGCAGCCACTATTACAGTACTGATGGCAGTCGCGGGACCTATGCGCTACCAAGGCTGGACCGCTATCCGCTCTAATAGTGACGTCACTTTCCGCCATTCTCTTTCATTATTCTTGTAAGAAAACCACACGTTTTACTGGAATAACTTAATTTTAATAAAATAATTTTAATTCGAATCATCCAGAGGAAATAATGTACATATTTCGGGTGAATAATAAATAATTTACATTATATTTTTTATTTGATAACAACCATAATAGGAATTATATATATATAAAATATATAAAATATATGAATTTTCAAAATACGAAAACCATTAAACAATTTAATGTAAAACAAAGACATATATAAATCTTTATATAAATATATATAAAATATTACATGTGGAGATACACTCCCCTTAACAATTGCGAAAACAAGATCATTATCTGGATCGCCATTTGACTTGATGGCATACTCACTTATATGAATAAGTGCTCTGACATTTTCATTTTTTAGACTATTTCTTTCTTTTCGTTTAATGCGATTGAGTTTTGAAAAGAGGCGTTCGACGTCAGCATTTGAAGTTGGTAAAGACAGAACTTCTAAAGAAAATTTAGCGATGGCTTGAAATTTGAAGTGGCCACTATCATCTCTTATTTTCATTATAAAGTTATAAAAACTTCTCAGCATCATTTTTAGACCATTTATTTCTTCGGGAAATTTATAAAAGGGATTTCACGCCATTGGTCGTCAAGTACGTGCTTACTATAAGTATTTATACGTGGCACTTCTTCCCATCAAGTCAGTTATGGATGGCATTGCAGTTCTGCTGTTGTGATCAGCATTTTTGATGGACTTAGATAACATGTTAGTGCCCATAGCTTGTTATCAAAATCAAATCTCTGTTTGATTTGCTGGCATGCTGCAATTAAAAAATCTCGGCAGGTTGTCTTTACAGTAGGAATTTTTTGGATTTTTTATGGTATTCTGGTTTCTGAAATAATTTGTGTATGTCTGGTCCTAGATTATTTCATTAACGGGCTTATGGTGTGCTGTATGTAAGGTCAATATTAATTCAGGGAATATTGAGCTGTTACATGTGAATAACAAAAACTTTTCAAGTAGTGTCTTTTGCAAACTTGTTAATTCGTTATGGAGTAGGTGCAAAGTAGGAGATTTTTGATTGAATTTAAGATTTACTCTGTTGAAATATGGCAAGATGTAGTTTCATAAAAATGCAAATAAATTTAAATACATATTGATCTTTCAATGATTAAAGTATCTTCTCCAAAACTATCATTTTTTCTTCTTGCATAATATTGTGAAAAATATAGTGTTAATGGTTGCCATTGTTCAATTAGTCTGGACACAGCAAATGTGCAGTGATAACCACCTGGTGCACATGGGTGGAGTAATTTGTGGGGTTTTATGTTACAGAATAACTGATATTCTTTAAACTCAAACTTTCTTTTGGCACTATGAGCAAAGAAATTGTAAAATTGCGGATTAACTCCTCACAAGACCGAGGTAAAGTTTTAGCTGCTTCGCTTGAGCAAGATGGATGCTGTGAGCAACACACTTTATTATGTTATACCGGGCATTTCCCTTCTAAGTCTACTTGAGACACTATTTATTTTGCCATTATATTGGAAGCCCCATCTGCTGCAAATCCAACCATGTTATACAATGGGATTCCAGAAGAATTTAAGGAGTTTATAAGGATGTTAAACAAACTCCCCCCCTGTAGAGCCCCCCCGGATTTTCAGCATAGACATTAAACCATATCTTAGCATTTCTTTTTGCAGGCAATTTTCCTGTTGGTCAAAATATCTTGCCAGTATGGCGCAAGTTTTAGTTAATGAGCAATCGGTAGTTTCATCATGATGAGGCTAAATTTATTTTGTTTTAAACTTGCAAATTAACTTTTCTTTCACCAAGTCTCCCATCCTGCTAGTAATAGCTGCAACCCCTTTTTTCCTTTTTTACACTATTTCTGCTGCTATACGGGAGTCAGGATACTCTTCTTGTGAAGATCGATCATCCCATCACACAGGCTGAAATAATAAAATAATTAAAATGCCTGCTTATTAGTAAATCAAGTATTGCCATGATACTACTCAAGGGCAGATCAAAGGGATTCATGAAAAGGGAGGGCATGGAATGTGAAACTATACATATTTTTTTTTCAAATTCATTCACAGGGAAAATAGTTACCTAAATGGCAAGTTATGCTCTGCTAGAACATGATGAAGAGCACAGTTTGCATAAGCCACAGAGAATGCCATTGCATCATCCCCTCTCCTGGATGCTGCATCCTCGTATGCCGAGCTCTGAGCCTCTGCAGTTGCCTTCCGTCTCTCCTCGAGACTCACGTGCTGCCTTGACTCCCGGTGGCGTTTAATGGATGAGATCTCGGCACTAAGGTGCTTATGGCAGAATTGGCAATAGCCTTGGTGTTGTCAGATGGCACTCTTGCAAGCCAAGGCTGGAAGTTGTCATTTACCAGCCAATTTTCCTGGAATTTTTTGCCGAGGACCCATAATCTGAAAATTAAGAATTTTGTCAATTTTTTCTATACAATATTGATATGTAAAAGACGATAATCAACCTAACTGAATTTAATAAATTAATCTTAATGTATCTTTTATCATATATCTTCCTATATTCAAACATTAGAATGATTAAGCTCAACAAAGAATGACATAAATCCACGATTTTTTTAAAAGAAAATTACTAAACATATAAAGTAAAAATAATATGGTAAAACATATTATACTTTTATGAAAAAAGAAGATTTGTAGTTTTTCACAAAAGTTTTAAGTGTGCCTTCAATTATACGATCGAAAGAAACGCACTTGATGTATTTTCTAGGAGACAGATTCACTATTTTTTGCAATTTTTACGACTCTTGTAATGCAAATACTTACGGATTATGTGTTTTTCACACCAGCAGCTCACAGCCGGCTATAGAGTCAGCGATGTTTGTCTCACTGTGACTTGCTCTTCACTAGCTGGCAGCCCGCGTCCAAATGGTTTCAAGTGGCAATTCGTAGTTAGGAATGGTTTCGCTTTTTTAGTGTTTTCAATGCAAATTGTTTTCTCAGAAAGTTTCGTTATCATTTGGTTTAATAAAATGAAAGAATATTTAATAGAAACATATTTATTCACATAAAGATATTGTTACAAGCAAGTATTAGTAAAAATGAAACAAAAAACAGACATTACGGGAAATATTTCCGCCAGTGGGGGAAATTGTTTCCCTTTGTGTGACCGTCACTGTCCCCTATAGCAGACGAATTTCCGTCAAATTCCAGCATTGTGCGGCTACCGACTGAATAGTGTCCCGCCCTTTACCCTACCATATTTGACCAGCCGATTGACTTGACCCGGGCCTTGATCAAGCCACCCGTCTAACCAGAATAAAGGGCCAAAGAGGTGTGTTTGCTAACTGCAGGGTGCAGCGTGCAGCATCACTTTAACCTCCAGGACTTTCCCGTCTCCTGGTAATACGGATGCCACGCACGGCAATTACACGTGGGAGAGTTCTCCCCTGGTCCAAGATGGAATGAACCAGGGGTGGGTGCACCATCCCCTCTCTTAGGCCTTGGTGGACCAGGAAGCCATTTTGTCTCATCCTTCACTGGTGACCCCTTCAAAATGGGTAGCCCTCTGGTTTCCAGCTCACCAGATCATTGGGACCTCAAGCCCCCCACCGCGGCAAGGCTGCTTCCATTAGGGGGTGGTGAAGTGTTGAGATTACGGGAAGTCTATACAGAATCTTATACCCCTGTCCTTCGACACCAGGACCATGGTGACAAAACCCTGGTGAGGTTGATTGTTCAATGTACCATCAGGCAACATCTCACACTCTGTCGTATTGTGTCACATGCACTTTTTGGTAGTCTCCACTGTTTTGTATGGATTGGTCCTTCACCTGAAGTTACAGAATTGTCATTAAGGTTGGGGAACACAACCAAGAGGGCATCTTTTTGAACAAATTCACCATACCTCTCTAGGATCTTAATAAATTTTTCCCTTCTCACTGACCCTAGATGTTTTAAGTTCTCTTTTGGGATGACCCCCTCCACACCGGTAGAAGTTTTCACTGCACCCATCCATGCTTACTGGGGGAAACACATCAAAATCATCCCTTGTGTAGTCAAAATAACCAATACCAAAATGGCTTTGTCAAAGTCATCTTGAATTGTCCAAAGCCATGGTTCCACTTTTTTTTTTTTTTCCCCATCATCTGGAATATGCACAAGATTAAAATTTACAAAGACTTATCAATCACATTACACTGGCCATTTCAATCCCTCTTCCAATGTCACTGGATGGAGCTAATCATTAATGACCCAAACACTAGCACTATTTTTGTTCACTGATATTACACTTCTTGGCACTAACACTTTTGCTGTTCTGCCTTGCACTAACCCAATAGGTTTATTAAAATCACTGCTCACTTTTGGCAGTTACAATGCAGCCTGATTTGGGCTGACAAAATCACCAACTGTGACACACATAACAGACTAGGAAATTTATTTACATTCAAAAACCCTTAAAACCTAGAGATTGCTGATCTGAAAACCAGAACGTTATTAAAGGACATGAATTCCTGGGAGGAGTGTGATTATAAATAAACTGAAAATTAAATCTCCTTATAAAAAATCTATACAAAGCAACACCTCTCTGGGGAATAATATCTCCTTAAAAACTATAACTGGGGGGTTACATTTCACTGGTGTTTTCTATGGAAAATTTGCACATTGATCTCCCCTAACCAGTGAATATGACCCCCTGACCCATAAAAGTTCGTTCAACAGGGTGCAGAAAATATATCGAGCTTCTTAAAAGTGCTCTCTTTAATAATGGTTACCTCTGACCCAGTATCCACATAACAAGTACAAATCATTCCATTTACCATTAGCCTAGCAGAGGACGACCAAATTTATTGGGCTCTCCAGCTTTGTTATCTAGAAGTATTCATGCGTAAATTCCACACCAATTGTGGGTGGGGTCGACAGTGATGGTATACTTTCATCTTCTTTTAAACTAAAGCCTCTCTTAACCAATGGGGTAATCCTTGTAAAAAAACACCCTTCTGATTAGTTTTATCTGGCACACCAATAGCTATTTGATAATCCCTGAATCCCTGATATACCAACCCTTCAATGGGAACAACGAAATCCAAATGGGGCTTGACCAACAGCTAATTTTAAATTCATGAAAAGTGCTTGAAGATTCAGTGATAGAGCAAGTCCCATTAAATTTTTGAACCTTGCTAAAGCTTAAAGTCTGCCATTTACGTATACCATCCAGACTGGGGAATTGACTTTTTAAATCTGCGTCACTTGACATGAAGCTCTCGCTCCCACAAATATATGCTTTATCACTTGCAGGCTTAACATTTTCTATTACCCGTAACCAGGATTCTACTTCCGGGGTTTCTTTTCAAAGGGAGGCTGCCAATATCTCTGCTTTAAAATTTGGGGCACTGAATCTTTTCTATGAATAACAAAACTCCACTGCTTTTGGGGCGTGACATGTGTAATATGGGAAAGTTAGTGGGCTCGTTTCTTGCAATATCTCTCATATTGCTCTGAGAGCATTGCACAACATTGTTCAAGATCTTGCAATGAGCTGTCATTCTTCGTAGATGGAAATACCCATATTTGCTTTGTTACTATTACTCTGACTATCAATTAATGGTACAGTTGCATTACTTGTATCTGAAGTGTTTAAAATTCCCTTCTGCACCACTTCAATTTGCCATAGGCGTTTACTTCTCTTGCCTGGCATATTACTTATTACGACACATAAGAACTATAGCAATGATTAAAACTTCAGAGACTAGCCTTTGCTAATTCATCACCATTACTTAGCTCCTCGGATTGACTGAGTGACTAACAAGCAACTGACTCTGTCTCGCATCCCAACCTGCTGGCAACCAAAAAATATATGAAGTTGTAGTGTTTTTCTGATAAAGTTATCTTTATTACTCTTGTTAATTGGGTCATTAGTCG
This sequence comes from Penaeus monodon, assembly GCF_015228065.2. Lineage (NCBI taxonomy): Eukaryota > Metazoa > Arthropoda > Malacostraca > Decapoda > Penaeidae > Penaeus > Penaeus monodon. The sequence goes on from NC_051387.1 coordinate 21,771,484, forward strand.
CTGCCACCACCTTGTTAGTACGTCTTTGGAACAATATTTGTACGTAAAAGAGGAGACAGAAGGGTGTAAGAAAAGAAGAGTAGACATGTGAGGAAGGAAAAGAAATGACGTAATAAAACAAGGGGGTTCCAATTCCTTGGTTTAAACGTGGGTTAGGTTCCCGAGAGGAATGCATGTCAGCCCTTTAAAGGACTGAAAAGAAAAAAGTTGAATTCTTTTCTTATTTTATTAAAGGAAACTGAGGATACCAAGGACTAACCTTGAAATTTAATCCAAAAGGGAACACAGTAAAATAAGAAAATTTAAAAACCTTCAGGATTAATCATAAAGCTTAAAATTCGAAAACGAGTAAAAACGAATGAAAAACATAATCTAAAAACTCAACAAAAGAACCCAACTTATGGAGCACTCTATTTATATTATAAATAGAAAAACTTATCCCTCTTACCACCATCCAGTTTCGTCCTTACCCCCCTAAAAACCACAAAACCCCACATCACTCTTGCTTCCGCCGGGTATACATCGGGCCCCCCCTTAGTGGAAGTTTCCAAGAAAAAGCCTACCCCTTCTGCCCTTTTCCCGCTCATTACCCGGCTATACATACACGACCCCCCGGCAAGGATTCTATGAATGGGCTAACAGGCAGCCCAGGAACGAGCCGATTAATCCCTCCCCCCTAGATGGGACGGGAAGCCGTGAATATAAGAAAAATCTTTCGAACCTTAATAAAATACAAAATCATTTTATTTTCCCCTTTTAAAAAGTGTAAAAATCTAATTGGCAAGGATAAAAAACTAAAAGTATATGCAAGTTTTCCTTCCCTGACATTAAGAGATTTGCTGTAAAATGTACAAAAGACAAAGAAAATGTTTCTAAACGTTCGTTTTAAAATGAAAAAAGCGTAATATAAAAAGGTTAATTAAAAAAAAAGTGGGGGGTGCTGCCAGATCTCCGGTTCTGTGACTTGTCTCGGGCTGCCACGTTTTTCAAAGGGGCGGGAAACTCAAGCATCCTGGGCGCTTCCTTGGAGGACCTCTGGGATGGGTCACTACAGATGGACAGATCATCTCAGATCCCTGTTGGTGTTAGGAATGCTGGGCTGAGTATTTTGGGTTTTAGAGTAGACCCCTCCAACAGTTAGCTTGGATGCAAGTGGTATCACATTACCTGTGCCGGACCCACCCATCAGCAAGGATCTTCCTATCCTAACGAGGTTAGGATGGCGATTTCCAAGCTGAAGTGTGGGAAAGCCACAGGCATATGTGATATCCCTGCTGAACTGCTAAAGGCTGGGGGTGAACCTATGGCATGGGGCTTGCATGAGTCTTCTTGAATGCCATCTAGCAGTCTGATACCATTCCCCCTGACCTGTTGGGGTGTGGTCATCCCTGCTCAGCATACCAGGCAAAGTTTTTTGCTACATTCTTCTGAGATGGATCTGCAACCACCTACTAAGGCACCAGAGACCAGAGCAGTCTGGATTAATTTCTTCCCTGTTCATTCAGGATGAGGCAAGGCACCTGTAAGGACTGGCTAATGGGCAGAGCTACTGCCCAAAGTCAGTGGGGAGCAAGGCTTGGCAATATCAAGGTCTCAGACCTTGAATTTGCCGATGATGTTGCTATCCTATCTGAGTCCCTAGAGTCACTGGTGGCGGCTCTTGATGCATTTAGCAATGAGGTGAAGCCCTTGGGCCTAGAGGTCTCCTGGACCAAGACAAGATTCAGGAATTTGGGGGACCTGTTAGGGAAACCTGTTCAGTTAATCTATGACTGTGGCGAGGACATTGAAGTCACAGAGAGCTTTGCATACCTTGGTAGCGTAGTCCATATCTCTGGGCTGTCAGACCAAGAAGTCACTAGACGGATTTGTCTGCCAGCAGGAGCCACGAACTTGATCAACAAGAGTACTTATGCAGAAATACCAAGCTACATGTCTTTAAGGCCTTGGTACTGCCTGTTTTGCTCTATGGAAGTGAAACTTGTATGATATCCCATTGCCTTGGAGTCTCGTCTTGATGCCTTTTGTAACGTCTCTTCGCCGGATCATAAGTTGGCAGGACCATGTGTCCACCCGATGGCTGCACCATGAGACTGGCATGTTTTGTGTATGCTCACTTCCCCCGTGAGGACCCTGCCGATCAGGTTGTCTCTTTGGAGATAATCCTGGGGTGAAGCCCCCCTAACGGAAGCCCCCCTTGCCATGGTGGGGGGCTTGAGGCCCCAAAATGATCCGGGTGAGCCGGACCAGAGGGCTACCCATACTGGAGGGGCAACCATTGAGGATGAGACAAAATGGCTTCCTGGTGCACCAAGGCTATGAGAGGGGATGGTGCACCCACCCCTGGTTCATCTCATCTTGGGGACTAGGGAGAACTCTCCAACGTTTTTGTTTGCCGTGCGTGGCATCCCGTATACCAGGAAAACAGGAGTCCTGGAGGTTGAGCGATGCTGCACGCTGCCCCCGGGCCAGCTAGCAACAACCTCTTTTAGTCTTTTATTCTGGTTAGGACGGTGGCTTGATCAAGGCCCGGGTCAAGTTCAATCGCTGGTCAATATGGCTAGGGTCAAGCAGACACTATTCAGTCGGTGGGCGCATAGGTCCCTCGACTGCCATCAGTACTGTAATAGTGGCGGGCGTTATTTCCTCATTACCCCTGTGGCTGTTGGGAGATTTTGAGCCCCAACTATAGCTTCCCCTCTTTGGGAAACTCCATGGTGGGTGGGGGGGTGAGAAATGAAGAATTCTAATTTGTATGAGTACTAAAAAATTTACAAAGATCTAGCTCCTCTCCCTGATGACTTGCGCAATCCCCTGACCATTCCCTCTGGAACATCACATGTTGTCACTCTGGAGCCTTTCCAGTTTCCCAAAAGGGGCAAGAATGGGAATCGTAATGGTTTCCCGGGCTCCCAAACCAGGTAAGGAAAGGGGAAAAGTCCTCCTCAATCCACTAAGGAAATCTTACCTGGAAAATATGAGAATATTTCATATAGTAAGTACCTAGTAGTGAAGACCATTGATGGTGTATCAATCATGGATCTTGATATGGTGTATCAAGCATACATAGGAAAATAGTTGAGATATGTCAACGTGATCCTCGCATCACCCCACAGCGAGATGGTAAGCCTGATATTTGGGAGGTTTCGTCCCCCAGATGAGAGTGACCGTCTGAGTGCGATATGCAACATCCCTGGGGCTCAAGTTTCATGTTCTCCTCACAAACCTTAAAATCAGTGTAAGGGAATTGTCTTTTCCGAGACCTGATGAGGTATTCTGAAGAGAAACTGTTAGAGGAACTAGAGAATTTTTTAATGTAGTGCAGTAAAACGTTTAAGAAGATGAGGGTTTTTGGAACAGTCTACACCAGCTCTCCTTCTAACTTTTAATACCGCTGGTCCTTCCAGAATCAGTTAAGTTGGCATCGTACCACCTCAAGGTAAAGCTCATATGTGCCCAACCCTATGCGGTACTTGACACTGCCAGGATTAGGGGCATGGAGCCAACTCTTGCTGTTTTTAAGGAAAAATGGACAACCAAGAATATGTGTAAAGTGTGGTTTACACAGGTCATCAAGAAGATGACAACTGTCCAGGTCCAATATGCTGTTTACCACTGCAAAGAAGCTCATGAAGCTTCTTCAAAGGGCAGTGTAAAAGGTACAAATTTGAGAAAGGAAGTATTGATAAAAAGGGAAAGCAAGGAGAAAGTTAGTTTTTCCAGAGGCAAAGCGACATCCCGTGTGCTGTTTGCACAGCCAGGTAAATCATTTGCTTCGGTTCTGGCTCTCCTCCTTCCCACAAAAACCCTTGCCCTCCAATATTTTCTTACACCACACACACTGCCATTTCTTTCAAACCTCAGTCCCCAATTGCTGAAACTGCCTCTGGTTGAATTCCACCAGAAACGGAGTAGGAGTGAGGGGTCTATTGAGGAGACTCCTCCTCCCAAAGTAATGTCTTTGGGAGCCATCAGGTGGGGGCTCCAGAGGCCTCAGTGGTGACAGCCTCAGCGGGCCCACCATATCAACAGGGGCCTCCGCTGCTGGGCAGAATGCCCCTGAAGCAAAGGCTGGGGTTTGCCCTTTGCCCGGGCCCAAAGGGAATCCTGAGTCTGTTCAAAAGACTCATTTCAAGGTGGGGTCTTTGGAGCCTTCAAGGAAGGGCTTCCAGGGTCTCAAGGGTGACAGCTCCAGCTGCCACCACATCCACAGGGGCCTCTGCTGCTAGGCAGAATGCCCCTGAAGCAAGGCTCAGGTCCGTTCTTTGCCCAGGCAAAGAAATCCTGAGCCTGTCCAAAAGGAAGCCTGTGGAAACTAGTTCCACGGGTAAAAAACCCCTCAAAAGACTCTCCCAAGATCCGGGAAAGGGCCCAGCCTAAAGGTGTAGGGCAAACCTTGACCACAGGTGCTGCCAACACCTTATAAAAAAAATATTTTTTAAAGAACTGGATACCCTAATCCAATGGAACTGTCAGGGAATTCATGCAAAATGGGAAAACTGCAACATCTGATAGCTTCGTATACCCAGTTTGTGTATGCCTACAAGAGATTATGACCAGGGAAAATCATCCGATTTCCCTAAAGAGGATTTCCAAATTCAAGCCCATTATGGGACTTTTGACAATGGACCTCATGGAAGAGTAGGCATTTACGGGTACGTTCAGGATATTCCTTTCCAGGCCTCCACCTGCAGAAAACACTGCAGGTGAAGGCTGTGAAAATAGGCTTGTCAACGACCTTACACCGTTGCATCTATCTACCTTCCTCCACATAATCTGAACATTAATGATTTGGAAAATCTACTTGAGCAGTTGCCACATCCATTTCTACTTTTGGGGGAGATTTCATGGTCGGCATCACCTCTGGGGAGACACTTTGGGGCAACCCTCGAGGAAGGGCCTTGGAGTCCTTGCTCCTAAGAGTAGATGCAGTTTTTTGAACAGTGACACTCCCACACATTTCCAAATTCAAACTGGGACATTCTCCAATATAGACCTGTCAATTGTCTCACCTGATTCACAGATGAATTTCACTTGGCAGGTTATGGAAGACTTACATGGAAGCAAACCATTTTCCAATACTTTTGGAGGGGGTTTGAATGGTATTCCAGCCAATGGAGTGCAGAGAGGGGCGACTTGAACATGCGGACTGGAATCTTTTAAGTTTTCAACTGCAGTATTGGCATGGATCTGTGATGATTTCCAGTGTGTTCAAAATGCTGTTAATCACTTCCATCAACGAATTCACCTTGCAGCAAAGCATCCATTCCCAAAAGTAGTGGCATTACCGTCGACCTCCGGTACCCATGGTGTCTGATGAATGCCAACAAGCTGTCAGAGCAAAAAAGCTGCATTAAGACGGTTGATACAACGCCCCAGCGATGTAACCTTGATTCATTATAAAAAGACCCGAGCCAAGGCCGGGCGAGTGCTAAAGGAGGCTAGACGGACGTCATGGAGAACAGTATGTCTCCTTGATTAACTCTGGACCCCCTTAGCATGGGTGCTGGACAGGTGCGTAAGATCGCTGGAAAGAGCACATCACTGTCGCCACCTGCTTTGAAGATTAATGGCATAATCATCACAGATAAAAAAGATGTTGCTAATGAGCTACTAAATCCAAAGGCGAGATCTCCTCTGGAGCACCTTACACTGCCCGATTCTCCACTCTTCGGGCTGAACAGGAACGACCCCAGTGTCGTTCTTCAGTAGGACTGCAGCAGAACTTTCCCTACAACTTGCCATTTTTGCGGGAAGGAGATGGACTCTGCTTTGCAGCTCTGGGCCCTAAGACTTGCCCCAGGAGTGACGATATTCCATACCAATGATATCTCACTTGCCCGGGGAGCTCCCAAAATTCTTGTTGGAACCCATTCAATAGAATATATAGGGAGGGTACAGTGCCATCAACATGGAAAGAGTCTATAATCATTCCTGTCCCTAAACCTGGCAAGGATGCTTCCACACCAGGGAAATTACAGACCAATTTCCCCCACCAGTTGCATCTGCAAGCTGATGGAGAAAATGGTAAACTTCAGGTTGACAAAGGCTGCTAGAAAAGGAAAAAAGTGCTGACTCCATATCAATATGGGTTTAAAGATTGAGATCGACCACAGATGCACTTGTAAGGATGGAAACTGCTATACAGAATTCCTTCGGGACAGCGACGTCCACATGTTAGCATTTTTCTTTGACCTTTAAAAGGCTTTTGATACGACTTGGAAGCATGGCATACTCATGAAGGCTGTATGACATTGGGTTTAAGGGGGAGCATTACCTACCTTCATACAAAACTTCTTTGCTAACAGGAAATTTAAAGTTCGGGTGGGAAACAGTTTCTCCTAACCTGGAAGATCACTGGAAGGGGTTTCCCCCAAAGGGGGTTTTCCCTTTAATTGGGGGGCCCTGTTTGCCATTGCTATAAATGACATTGTAAAGGTTTTTTCCAAGTTGTCTCATGTAATCTGTATGTGGATGAAATTTACCTGTACTGCTCAGGAGGGAGCTTACAGATGTTTCAAGGACCACATGCAGGCGCAGTAAATCAGGTTGTACAGTGGACAAACATATCCCTGGGTTCAAATTTTTCTCCAAGCAAGAACCATGGCTATGCTTTCCCCAAACGAGGAAAATTCTATCCTTCCCTCTATTTAGGGGCAAACCCACTGCAATTTGTCCAAGAGGTGAAGTACTTGGGTCTAATTTTTGACCCAAGACTTACATGGGTGCCTCACATCAAACAGTTAAAAGTAAAGGCTACAAAAGCACTTAGTATTTTTGCGGGTTCTTTCACATCTATTTTTGGGGTGCAGACCGCACAACGCTTTCTGCGGCTTTACCGAGCGCTTATTCGTAGTTTAAGCTTGATTATGGATGGGGAAGCTTATTCCATCTGCAACTCCCACTGTTTTTACGGATGTTAGACTCGGTTTCATAATGAAGCTCTCAGAATCTGTACTGGGCTTTCAGGTCTTCACCTGTGGGAGTCCCTGTATGCTAAGAGTGGAGAACCACCTCTTTCATTACACCGAAATACATTTAATTTTGATTTACTACACGAGACTACAAAGGATTCCAGGATCTCCTACATCCAAATTGGTTTTTTAACCCCCTTGAGGATAGCCGATCCTATGGTAGGAGAATGAGGAATCTTGTGGAAGATCTTGATTTAAATCTCTCTAAGGTTCTGGCTGTTTGGAATTCCTCAATTTCCACCTTGGACTAATCAAGTCGAGCTGGATTTAGTCGGAATTGGGAAAAGGGGAGAGATCCGAAGCAGAAGTCCGAGAGAAATTTCTTTAGCACATTTCTAAAAACCAGGGATCAGATGCAATTTATACAGATGGTTCGAAATCTGAAAATGGCGTGGGTTTTGCACAGTGAGGGAGAAGGAAGACTGCATTTTGGCAGTCTTTCTCTAGCAGCCTTGATCTTCACTGCAGAGTTAATGCCATCCTTGCAGCAGTTAAGATGACTAGAGTATCTTTCGAACCATTCTGTTTTTGATATATTGTGACTCTCGTAGTGGCCTTTTCAGGCAATCAAGAGCTTAAACTCACACATCCAGTAGTGAGGGAGGTTTCAAGATTGGCTTGCACTGATGTCAACACGTAAAAAGATAACTCTATGTTGGGTGGCCAGCCGCATGTTTTGGGATCAGTGGGAATGAGCGAGGGTGATCAGAAGGCCAAGGCAGCTGCTGCTCAGCCTTGGGGATGCTCGTTTCCTCTCCCACACACACCGACCTGAATCCCAGCATCAGAAGTTGTCTTCGTGGGTAATGGAGGGAAAAATGGAGGCATACCTCCAGGAAACAAACTGCGAGACATTAGAGATGACCTTGGCCATTTGGGCAACTAGCCCTCCATCCCAACCGAAAAGTGGAAGTAGTATTAACAAACTAAGAATCGGGCACACCAAGACTGACTCATGGGCCAATGATGTAAAAATGAAGCACTTTGTGAAGGGGTGCCAAGAGCCATTAACGATCGCACATTGTAGTGGAAAAATGTGCAACATTCTCAGACCAAAGACGTATGTACTTTGGGCTCCCCATATACACTGAAAATGTATTGGGGGAAGAAATTTTGACATAGAGGGTCTTATTAATTTCCTTAGGGAGACTAATATTTTTTAAAAATCTAATTATGCATAATTTTATGCATCATTTTATGCACTTAGAGCATAAAATTTTATGTTTTGATTTTTAATCTATTTATTGTTATTTGTAAGATATTTGTTGATAATTTTTAAAGTTTTAAAACATTATAATTTTCTAGTTAACAAGGTATTCGCCGCTAATGACCTTAGCTGTTTGACGCGGCAGATAATTTTAAATAATCAATCAATCCTGGGTGAAAAAAGGCCTGTGGGACGACCTAGGAGGTCAGGGGGCTTGGGCATCTCGACAAGACCTGTCGCAAGGAGTTAGAGATGGGTTGAGGGCCTGCTTGAGACTCGCCATGGGGGGGACCCTCGTGACTAAAAGTGAATGGTGGTTGCGGCCTGTCCCCCAGTTGGATTAGCTCCTTGATGATGTATATGTATATATATATATAAATAAATAAATATATTTTATATATATATATATTATATATATATATATATAATATATATATATATATATATTCACACACATACACACACACACACACAAAAACACACACACATATATATATATATATATTAATATAATATATATTATATATATATAATTTTATATATATATTTTACATTAATATATATTATATATTTTAAATTATTTTTATATATATATATATATATATATATATATATAATATATTATGTATGTATGTATGTATGTATGTATGTATTTTATGTATAAAATATATATAATATATATATATATATAATATATATATATATATATATATATATATATATATATATACATATTCATATATATGTGTGTGTGTGTGTATACGTGTGAATATATACATATACATATATATATAAACATATATTATTTTATATATATATTTTTAATATATATATATATATATATAATTATATATA
>NC_051387.1:21783616-21789351 GCF_015228065.2 Penaeus monodon
GGATTTCTTTGCCCGAGAAAAAGAAGGCCCCTAAAAGCCTTTGCTTCAGGGGCATTCTGTCTAGCAGTGGAGGCCCCTGTGGATGTGGTGGCAGCTGGAGTCTTTTGGACAGGTTCAGGATTCCTTTGCCTGGGCAAAGGGCATGCCTGAGCCTTTACTTCAGGGGCATTCTGCCTAGCAGCAGAGGCCCCTGTGGATGTGGCAGCTGGAGCTGTCACCGTCGAGGCCTCTGGAGCCTTAATGATGGCTCCAAAGACCTTACTTTGGGAGGAGGAGTCTCAATAGACCCCTCACTCCTACTCCGTTTCTGGTAGAACAACTCACCAGAGGCAGTGTCAGCAATTTGGGACTGAGGGTTAAAGGAAGTGGCAGAGTGTGTGTTGTATGAAGCATTGGCGGGCAAGGGTTGGTGGGAAGGAGGATGGGCTAGAACCGAAGCAAAGGACCTACCTGGCTGTGCAAACAGCACACGGGCACGTCGCTTTGCCTCTGGAAAACTAACTTCTCCTTCCTCCTTATTACCAATACTTCCTTTTTAAATTTGTACCTTTTACATTGTTTTGAAGAAGCTTCATGAACTTCTTTGCAGTGGTAACAGCATATTGGACCTGGACAGTTGTCATCTCCTTGATGACCTGTTGTACCACACTTAACACATACTCTTGGTTGTCCATTTTCTTTAATATGGCAAGAGTTGGCTCCATGCCCATAATCCTGGCAGTGGAAGCACCGCATAGGGTTGGGCACATATGGTTTTACCTTGAGGTGGTACCATGCTAACTTAACCAATTCTGGAAGGACTAATGTGTTAAAAGTTAGAAGAGCTGGTGTCGACTGTTCCAAACCATCAACTTTCTTCTTAAAACGTTTTACTGCCACTACATTAATATTCTCTAGTTCCTCTAACAGTTTCTCCTCAGAATACCTCATCAGGTCTCGGGAAAAAACAATTCCGTTACACTGATTGAGGGTTTTGTGAGAAGAACATGAAACTTGAGCCCCAGGAATGTTGCATATCGCACGCAGACGGTCACTCTCGTCTGGTGACGAAACTTCAACTATCAGGCTACTATCTCGCTGTGGGGTGATGCGAGAATCACATTGACATACTTCAACAATTTTTCGATGTACTTCAAAAATATCAAGATCCATGATTGATACACCATCAATGGTCTTCACTACTAGGTACTTACTATATGAAATGCTTTCATATTTACCAGGTAAGATTTCCTTAGTGGATTGAGGAGGACTTTTCCCCTTCTTACCTGCTTTGGGAGCCCGGGAACCATTACGATTCCCATTCTTGCCCTTTGGAAGCTGGAAAGGTTCCAAAGTGACAACATGTGATGTTCCAGAGCGAATGGTCAGGGGATTGCGTAGGTCGTCAGGGAGAGAGCTAGATCTTTGTAAATTTGTAGTACTCATACAAATTGGAATTCATCATTTCCTCACCTCCCCACCCACCATGGAGTCCAATGAGGGGAAGCTATAGTTGCGGCTCAAAATCTCCCAACAGCCACAGGGGTAGTGAGGAAATATACGCAGCCACTATTACAGTACTGATGGCAGTCGCGGGACCTATGCGCTACCGACTGAATAGTGTCTGCTTGACCCTAGCCATATTTGACCAGCCGATTGACTTGACCGGGCCTTGATCAAGCCACCCGTCTAACCAGAATAAAGGGCCAAAGAGGTGTGTTGCTAACTGCAGGGTGCAGCGTGCAGCATCACTCAACCTCCAGGACTCCTGTCTCCTGGTAATACGGGATGCCACGCACGGCAATTACACGTGGGAGAGTTCTCCCTGGTCCAAGATGGAATGAACCAGGGGTGGGTGCACCATCCCCTCTCTTAGGCCTTGGTGGACCAGGAAGCCATTTTGTCTCATCCTTCACTGGTGACCCCTTCAGTATGGGTAGCCCTCTGGTCCAGCTCACCAGATCATTGGGACCTCAAGCCCCACCACCGCGGCAAGGCTGCTTCCATTAGGGGGTGTGAAGTGTTGAGATTACGGAAGTCTATACAGAATCTTATACCCCTGTCCTTCGACACCAGGACCATGGGTGACAACCATGGTGAGGTTGATTGTTCAATGATACCATCATGCAACATCTCACACTCTTGTCGTATTGTGTCACATGCACTTTCTGGTAGTCTCCACTGTTGTGTATGGATTGGTCCTTCACCTGAAGTTACAGAATTGTCATTAAGGTTGGGGACACAACCAAGAGGGCATCTTTATTGAACAAATCACCATACCTCTCTAGGATCTTAATAAATTTTTCCCTTCTCACTGACCCTAGATGTTTTAAGTTCTCTTTTGGGATGACCCCCTCCACACCGGTAGAAGTTTTCACTGCACCCATCCATGCTTACTGGGGGAAACACATCAAAATCATCCCTTGTGTAGTCAAAATAACCAATACCAAAATGCTTGTCAAAGTCATCTTGAAATTGTCCAAAGCCATGGGTTCACTTAGTTCCACATCATCTGGAATATGCACAAGATTAAAATTTACAGACATTATCAATCACATTAACACTGGCCAATTTCAATCCCTCTTCCAATGTCACTGGATGGAGCTAATCATTAATGACCCAAACACTAGCACTATTTTTGTTCACTGATATTACACTTCTTGGCACTAACACTTTTGCTGTTCTGCCTTGCACTAACCCAATAGGTTTATTAAAATCACTGCTCACTGTGGCAGTTACAATGCAGCCTGATTTGGGCTGACAAATCACCAACTGTGACACACATAACAGACTATGGGAAAATTTATTTACATTCAAAAACCTTATACCTAGAGATTGCTGATCTGAAAACCAGAACGTTATTAAAGGACATGTAATTCCTGGGAGGAGTGTGATTATCAATAAACTGAAAATTAAATCTCCTTATAAAATCTATACAAAGCAAAACACCTCTCTGGGAATAATATCTCCTTAAAAACTATAACTGGGTGGTTACATTTCACTGTGTCTTCTATGGAAAAGTGCACATTGATCTCCCCTAGACCAGTGAATATGATACCTGACCCATAAAAGTTCGTTCAACAGGGTGCAGACAATATATCGAGCTTCTTACAAGTGCTCTCTTTAATAATGGTTACCTCTGACCCAGTATCCACATAACAAATACAAATCATTCCATTTACCATTAGCCTAGACAGAGGACGACCAAATTTAATTGGGCTCTCCAGCATTGTTATCTAGAAGTATTCATGCGTAAATTCTACACCATTGTGCTGCGTCGACAGTGATGGTATACTTTCATCTTCTTTTAAAAACAAAAGCCTCTCTTAACCAATGGGGTAATCCTTGTAAAACACCCTTCTGAATTAGTTCATCTGGCACACCAATAGCTATTTGATAATCCCTGAATCCCTGATATACCAACCCTTCAATGGGAACAACGAAATCCAATGGGGCTTGACCAACAGCTAATTTTGATTCATGCAAGTGCTTGAAGAATTCAGTGATAGAGCAAGTCCCATTAAATTTTGACCTTGCTAAAGCCTTAAAGTCTGCCATTTACGTATACCATCCAAGACTGGGGAATTGACATTTAAATCTGCTGTCACTTGACATGAAGCTCTCGCTGCACAAATATATGCTTTATCACTTGCAGGCTTAACATTTTCTATTACCCGTAACCAGGATTCTACTTCCTGGTTTCTTTTCAAAGGGAAGGCTGCCAATATCTCTGCTTTAAACTTGGGCACTGAATCTTTTCTATGAATAACTACTCCACTGCTATTGGCGTGACATGTGTAATATGGGAAGAGTTATGTGGGCTCGTTTCTTGCAATAATCTCTCATATTGCTCTGAGAGCATTGCACAACATTGTTCAAGATCATTGCAATGAGTTGTCAATTCTTCGTAGATGGAAATACCCATATTTGCTTTGTTACTATTACTCTGACTATCAATTAATGGTACAGTTGCATTACTTGTATCTGAAGTGTTTAAATTCCCTTCTGCACCAACTTCAATTTGCCATAGACGTTTACTTCTCTTGCCTGGCATATTAGCTTATTACGACACAATAAGAACTATAGCAATGACTAAAACTTCAGAGACTAGCCTTTGCTAATTCATCACCATTACTTAGCTCCTCGGATTGACTGAGTGACTAACAAGCAACTGACTCTGTCTCGCATCCCACCTGCTGGCACCAAGAAATATATGAAGTTGTAGTGATTTCTGATAAAGTTATCTTTATTACTCTTGTTAATTGGGTCATTAGTCGCTGCCACCACCTTGTTAGTATGTCTAGGAACAATATTTGTACGTAAAGGAGGAGACAGAAGGGTGTAAGAAAAGAAAGAGTAGACATGTGAGGAAGGAAAAAGAATGTACCTAATACACAAGGGCTTCCATCTGGTAAGCGTGGTTAGGTCCGAGAGGAATGCATGTCAAGCCCTAATGACTGATAGAAAAAAAAGTTGAATTCTTACTTATTGATTAAAGGAAACTGAGGATACACAAGACTAACCTTGAAATTTAATCCAAAAGTAACACAGTAAAATAAGAAAAATTTTAAATCCTTCAGGATTAATCATAAAGCTTAAAATCGAAACGAGTAAAAACGATGAAAAACATAATCTAAAACTCACAAAAGAGACGAACTTATGGAGCACTCTATTTATATTATAATATAGAAAAACTTATCCCATCTTACCACCATCCAGTTCGTCCTTACCACTAAAAACCACAAAACCCACATCACTCTTGCTTCCGCCGGGTATACATCGGCCGCATTAGTGGAAGTTTCCAAGACAAGCCTACCCCTTCTGCCCTTTTCCCGCTCATCCCCGGGCTATACATACACGACCCCCGGCAAGGATTCTATGAATGGGCTAACAGGCAGCCCAGGAACGAGCCGATTAATCCCTCCCCCCTAGATGGCACGGCAAGCCGTGAATATAAGAAAAATCTTTCGAACCTTAATAAAATACAAAATCATTTATTTCCCCTTTTAAAAAGTGTGAAAATCTAATTGGCAAGATAAAAAACTAAAAGTATATGCAAGTTCTTCCCCTGACATTAAGAGAGTGCTGTAAAATGTACAAAAGACAAAGAAAATGTTTCTAAACGTTCGTTTTAAAATGAAAAAAGCGTAATATAAAAAGGTTAATTAAAAAAAAAGTGGGGGGTGCTGCCAGATCTCCGGTTCTGTGACTTGTCTCGGGGCTGCCACGTTTTTTCAAGGGAGGGAAAACTCAAGCATCCTGGCGCTTCCTTGGAGGACCTCTGGCATGGGTCCCTACAGATGGACAGATCATCTCAGATCATGTTGGTGTTAGTGAATGCTGGGCTGAGTATTTTGGGTTTTAGAGTAGACCCTCCAACAGTTAGCTTGGATGCAAGTGGTATCATATTACCTGTGCCGGACCCACCCATCAGCAAGGATCTTCCTATCCTAACGAGGTTAGGATGGCGATTTCCAAGCTGAAGTGTGGGAAAGCCACAGGCATATGTGATATCCCTGCTGAACTGCTAAAGGCTGGGGGTGAACCTATGGCATGGGGCTTGCATGCAGTCTTGAATGCCATCTAGCAGTCTGATACCATTCCCCCTGACCTGTTGAGGGGTGATTGATTGATTATTTAAAATTATCTGCCGCGTCAACAGCTAAGGTCATTAGCGGCGAATACCTTGTTAACTAGAAATATTAAAATGTTTAAAACTTTAAAATCTTCATAAATATCTTACAAATAATAAAAAA
>NC_051387.1:21794451-21804854 GCF_015228065.2 Penaeus monodon
AAATATCTTACAAATAACAATAAATAGATTAAAAATCAAACATAAATATTATGCTCTAAGTGCATAAAATGATTGCATAAACATTATGCATAATTAGATTTTATTGAAAATATTAGTCTCCCTAAGGAAATTAATAAGACCCTCTATGTCACAATCTTCCCCCAATACATTTTTCAGTGTATATGGGGGAGACAAGTACATACGTCTTTGGTCTGAGAATGTTGCACATCTTTCCACTACATGTGCGATCGTTAATGGCTCTTGGCATCCTTCACAAAGTGCTTCATTTTTAGCCATCATTGGCCCATGAGTCAGTCTTGTGTGCCCGATTCTTAGTCTTGTTAATACTACTTCCACTTTTCGGTTGGGATGGATGCTAGTTGCCCAAATGCCAAGGTCATCTCTAATGTCTCGCAGTTTGTTTCTGGAGGTATGCCTCCATTTTTCCCTCCATTTATCACGAAGACAACTTCTGATGCTGGATTCAGTCGGTGTGTGGGAGAGGAAAACGAGCATCACAAGGCTGAGCAGCAGCTGCCTTGGCCTTCTGATCAGCTCGCTCATTCCCACTGATACCAACATGCGCTGGCACCCAACATAGAGTTATCTTTTTACGTGTTGACATCAGTGCAAGCCAATCTTGAACCTCCCTCACTACTGGATGTGATGAGTTTAAGCTCTTGATTGCCTGCAAGGCACTACGAGAGTCACAATATATCACAACAGAATGGTTCGTAAGATCTCTAGTCATCTTAACTGCTGCAAGGATGGCATGTAACTCTGCAGTGAAGATCAAGGCTGCTAGAGAAAGACTGCCAGATGCAGTCTTCCTTCTGCTCACTGCTGCAAAACCCACGCCATTTTCAGATTTCGAACCATCTGTATAAATTGCATCTGATCCCTGGTTTTTAGAAATGTGCTGAAGAAATTTCTCTCGGACTTCTGCTTCGGATCTCTCCCCTTTCCCAATTCCGACTAAATCCAGCTCGACTTGATTAGTCCAAGGTGGAAATTGAGGAATTCCAACAGCCAGAACCTTAGAGAGATTTAAATCAAGATCTTCCACAAGATTCCTCATTCTCCTACCATAGGATCGGCTATCCTCAAGGGGGTTGAAAACCAATTTGGATGTAGGAGATCCTGGAATCCTTTGTAGTCTCGTGTAGTAAATCAGATTCATGTATTCTCGGTGTAATGAAAGAGGTGGTTCTCCACTCTTAGCATACAGGGACTCCACAGGTGAAGACCTGAAAGCCCCAGTACAGATTCTGAGAGCTTCATTATGAACCGAGTCTAACATCCGTAGAACAGTGGGAGTTGCAGATGAATAAGCTTCACATCCATAATCAAGCTTACTACGAATAAGCGCTCGGTAAAGCCGCAGAAGCGTTGTGCGGTCTGCACCCCAAGATAGATGTGAAAGAACCCGCAAAATACTAAGTGCTTTTGTAGCCTTTACTTTCAACTGTTTGATGTGAGGCACCCATGTAAGTCTTGGGTCAAAAATTAGACCCAAGTACTTCACCTCTTGGACAAATTGCAGTGGGTTTGCTCCTAAATAGAGGGAAGGATAGAATTTTCCTCGTTTGTGGAAATGCATAGCCATGGTCTTGCTTGGAGAAAATTTGAACCCATGATATGTTGTCCACTGTACAACCTGATTTACTGCAGCCTGCATGTGTCCTTGCACATCCTGTAAGCTTCCTCCTGAGCAGTACAGTGTAAAGTCATCCACATACAGATTACATGAGACAACTTGGAACAACCTTTACAATGTCATTTATAGCAATGGCAAACAGGGTCACACTTAAGACACTCCCTTGTGGGACCCCTTCCAGCTGATCTTCCAGGTTAGAGAAACTGTTTCCCACCCGAACTTTAAATTTCCTGTTAGCAAAGAAGTTTTGTATGAAGGTAGGTAATGCTCCTCTTAAACCAATGTCATACAGCTTCATGAGTATGCCATGCTTCCAAGTCGTATCATAAGCCTTTTCAAGGTCAAAGAAGACTGCTAACATGTGACGTCGCTGTGCGAAGGAATTCTGTATAGCAGTTTCCATCCTTACAAGTGCATCTGTATCGATCCCAATTTTCTAAACCCATAGTGATATGGAGTCAGCACGTTTTCCTTTTCTAGCAGCCATGTCAACCTGAAGTTTACCATTTTCTCCATCAGCTTGCAGATGCAACTGGTGAGGGAAATTGGTCTGTAATTTCCTGGTGTGGAAGCATCCTTGCCAGGTTTAGGGACAGGAATGATTATAGACTCTTTCCATGTTGATGGCACTGTACCCTCCCTATATATTCTATTGAATAGGTCCAACAAGAACTTCTGGGAGCTCTCTGGCAAGTGAGATATCATTTGGTATGGAATATCGTCACTTCCTGGGGCAGTCTTACGGCAGAGCTGCAAAGCAGAGTCCATCTCCTTGCGCAAAAATGGCAAGTTGTATGGAAGTTCGCTGCAGTCCTACTGAAGAACGACACTGGGTGTCGTTCCTGTTCAGCCCGAAGAGTGGAGAATCGGGCAGTGTAAGATGCTCCAGAGGAGATCTCTGCCATGGATTTAGCTAGCTCATTAGCAACATCTTTTTTATCTGTGATGATTATGCCATTAATCTTCAAAGCAGGTGGCGACAGTGATGTGCTCTTTCCAGCGATCTTACGCACCTTGTCCAGCACCCATGCTAAGGGGGTCCCAGAGTTAATCAAGGAGACATACTGTCTCCATGACGTCCGTCTAGCCTCCTTTAGCACTCGCCTGGCCTTGGCTCGGGTCTTTTTGTAATGGATCAAGGTTACATCACTGGGGCGTCGTTTCAACTGCCTTAATGCAGCTTTTCTTGCTCTGACAGCTTGTTGGCATTCATCAGACCACCATGGTACCGGAGGTCGACGGTAATGCCCACTACTTTTGGGAATGGATGCTTCTGCTGCAAGGTGAATTCGTGATGTGAAGTGATTAACAGCATTTTGAACACACTGGAAATCATTCACAGATCCATGCAATACTGCAGTTGATCTAAAAAGATTCCAGTCCGCATGTTCAAGTCGCCATCTCTGCACTCCATTGGCTGGAATACCATTCACCTCCTCCAAAAGTATTGGAAAATGGTCGCTTCCATGTAAGTCTTCCATAACCTGCCAAGTGAAATTCATCTGTGAATCAGGTGAGACAATTGACAGGTCTATATTGGAGAATGTCCCAGTTTGAATTTGGAAATGTGTGGGAGTGTCACTGTTCATAAAACTGCATCTACTCTTAGGAGCAAGGACTCCAAGGCCCTTCCTCGAGGGTTGCACAAAGTGTCTCCCCAGAGGTGATGCCGACCATTGAAATCTCCCAAGAGTAGAAATGGATGTGGCAACTGCTCAAGTAGATTTTCCAAATCATTAATGTTCAGATTATGTGGAGGAAGGTAGATAGATGCAACAGTGTAAGGTCGTGACAAGCCTATTTTCACAGCCTTCACCTGCAGTGTTGTCTGCAGGTGGATGGCCTGGAAAGGAATATCCTGACGTACCAGTACTGCTACTCTTCCATGAGGTCCATTGTCAAAAGTCCCATAATGGGCTTGAATTTGGAATCCTCTCAGGGAAATCGGATGATTTTCCCTGGTCATAATCTCTTGTAGGCATACACAAACTGGGTTATATGAAGCTATCAGATGTTGCAGTTCTTCCCATTTTGCATGAATTCCCTGACAGTTCCATTGGATTAGGGTATCCAGTTCTTTAAACTATTTTTTCATAAGGTGTTTGGCAGCACCTGT
This sequence comes from Penaeus monodon, assembly GCF_015228065.2. Taxonomy (NCBI): domain Eukaryota; kingdom Metazoa; phylum Arthropoda; class Malacostraca; order Decapoda; family Penaeidae; genus Penaeus; species Penaeus monodon. The sequence goes on from NC_051387.1 coordinate 21,798,225, forward strand.
GGTCAAGGTTTGCCCTACACCTTTAGGCTGTCCCTTTCCAGGATCTTGGGAGAGTCTTTTGAGGGGTTGTTTACCCGTGGAACTAGTTTCCACAGGCTTCCTTTTTGACAGGCTCAGGATTTCTTTGCCTGGGCAAAGAACGGACCTGAGCCTTTGCTTCAGGGCATTCTGCCTACAGCAGAGGCCCCTGTGGATGTGGTGGCAGCTGGAGCTGTCACCGTTGAGACCCCTGGAGCCCTTCCTGACGGCTCCAAAGACCCCACCTTGAAATGAGTCTTTTGAACAGACTCAGGATTCCTTTGCCTGGGCAAAGGGCAAACCCGAGCCTTTGCTTCAGGGGCATTCTGCCTAGCAGCGGAGGCCCCTGTTGATATGGTGGCAGCTGAGGCTGTCACCACTGAGGCCTCTGGAGCCTCACCTGATGGCTCCAAAGACATTACTTTGGGAGGAGGAGTCTCCTCAATAGACCCCTCACTCCTACTCCGTTTCTGGTGGAATTCACCAGAGGCAGTTTCAGCAATTGGGGACTGAGGTTTGAAAGAAATGGCAGTGTGTGTGGTGTAAGAAGTATTGGAGGGCAAGGGTTGGTGGGAAGGAGGATGAGCCAGAACCGAAGCAAAGGATTTACCTGGCTGTGCAAACAGCACACGGGCATGTCGCTTTGCCTCTGGAAAACTAACTTTCTCCTTGCTCCTTATTATCAATACTTCTTTCTCAAATTTGTACCTTTTACACTGCTTTGAAGAAGCTTCATGAGCTTCTTTGCAGTGGTAACAGCATATTGGACCTGGACAGTTGTCATCTTCTTGATGACCTGTCGTACCACACTTTACACATATTCTTGGTTGTCCATTTTCCTTAAAACAGCAAGAGTTGGCTCCATGCCCATAATCCTGGCAGTGGAAGCACCGCATAGGGTTGGGCACATATGGCTTTACCTTGAGGTGGTACGATGCCAACTTAACTGATTCTGGAAGGACCAGCGTATTAAAAGTTAGAAGGAGAGCTGGTGTAGACTGTTCCAAACCGTCATCTTCTTAAAACGTTTTACTGCCACTACATTAAAATTCTCTAGTTCCTCTAACAGTTTCTCTTCAGAATACCTCATCAGGTCTCGGGAAAAGACAATTCCCTTACACTGATTGAGGGTTTTGTGAGGAGAACATGAAACTTGAGCCCCAGGGATGTTGCATATCGCACTCAGACGGTCACTCTCATCTGGTGACGAAACCTCAACTATCAGGCTACCATCTCGCTGTGGGGTGATGCGAGGATCACGTTGACATACCTCAACTATTTTCCTATGTACTTCAAAAATATCAAGATCCATGATTGATACACCATCAATGGCTTCACTACTAGGTACTTACTATATGAAATATTCTCATATTTACCAGGTAAGATTTCCTTAGTGGATTGAGGAGGACTTTTCCCTTTCTTACCTGGTTTGGGAGCCCGGGAACCATTACGATTCCCATTCTTGCCCTTTGGAAGCTGGAAGGCTCAGAGTGACAACATGTGATGTTCCAGAGGGAATGGTCAGGGGATTGCGCAAGTCATCAGGGAGAGAGCTAGATCTTTGTAAATTTGTAGTACTCATACAAATTAGAATTCTTCATTTCCTCACCCCCCCACCCACCATGGAGTCCAACGAGGGGAAGCTATAGTTGGGCTCAAAATCTCCCAACAGCCACAGGGGTAATGAGGAAATATACGCAGCCACTATTACAGTACTGATGGCAGTCGAGGGACCTATGCGCTACCGACTGAATAGTGTCTGCTTGACCCTAGCCATATTTGACCAGCCGATTGACTTGACCGGGCCTTGATCAAGCCACCCGTCTAACCAGAATAAAAGACTAAAGAGGTGTGTTGCTAGCTGCAGGGCGCAGCGTGCAGCATCGCTCAACCTCCAGGACTCCTGTCTCCTGGTATTACGGGATGCCACGCACGGCAAACACACGTTGGAGAGTTCTCCCTAGTCCAAGATGAGATGAACCAGGGTGGGTGCACCATCCCCTCTCATAGGCCTTGGTGGCACCAGGAAGCCATTTTGTCTCATCCCTCACTGGTGACCCCTCCAGTATGGGTAGCCCTCTGGTCCGGCTCACCAGATCATTGGGACCTCAAGCCCCCCCACCATGGCAAGGCGGCTTCCGTTAGGGGGGCTTCACCCAGGATTATCTCCCAAAGAGACAACCTGATCGGCAGGGTCCTCACGGGGAAGTGAGCTATACACAAACATGCCAGTCTCATGGTGCAGCCATCGGGTGGACACATGGTCCTGCCAACTTATGATCCGGCGAAGAGACGTTACAAAAGGCATCAAGACGAGACTCCAAGGCAATGGGATATCATACAAGTTTCACTTCCATAGAGCAAAACAGGCAGTACCAAGGCCTTAAAGACATGTAGCTTGGTATTTCTGCATAAGTACTCTTGTTGATCAAGTTCGTGGCTCCTGCTGGCAGACAAATCCGTCTAGTGACTTCTTGGTCTGACAGCCCAGAGATATGGACTACGCTACCAAGGTATGCAAAGCTCTCTGTGACTTCAATGTCCTCGCCACAGTCATAGATTAACTGAACAGGTTTCCCTAACAGGTCCCCAAATTCCTGAATCTTGGTCTTGGTCCAGGAGACCTCTAGGCCCAAGGGCTTCACCTCATTGCTAAATGCATCAATAGCCGCCACCAGTGACTCTAGGGACTCAGATAGGATAGCAACATCATCGGCAAATTCAAGGTCTGAGACCTTGATATTGCCAAGCCTTGCTCCCCACTGACTTTGGGCAGTAGCTCTGCCCATTAGCCAGTCCTTACAGGTGCCTTGCCTCATCCTGAATGAACAGGGAAGAAATTAATCCAGACTGCTCTGGTCTCTGGTGCCTTAGTAGGTGGTTGCAGATCCATCTCAGAAGAATGTAGCAAAAACTTTGCCTGGTATGCTGAGCAGGGATGACCACACCCCTCAACAGGTCAGGGGGAATGGTATCAGACTGCTAGATGGCATTCAAGACTGCATGCAAGCCCCATGCCATAGGTTCACCCCCAGCCTTTAGCAGTTCAGCAGGGATATCACATATGCCTGTGGCTTTCCCACACTTCAGCTTGGAAATCGCCATCCTAACCTCGTTAGGATAGGAAGATCCTTGCTGATGGGTGGGTCCGGCACAGGTAATGTGATACCACTTGCATCCAAGCTAACTGTTGGAGGGTCTACTCTAAAACCCAAAATACTCAGCCCAGCATTCACTAACACCAACATGATCTGAGATGATCTGTCCATCTGTAGGGACCCATGCCAGAGGTCCTCCAAGGAAGCGCCAGGATGCTTGAGTTTCCCGTCCCTTGAAAAACGTGGCAGCCCCGAGACAAGTCACAGAACCGGAGATCTGGCAGCACCCCCCACTTTTTTTTTAATTAACCTTTTTATATTACGCTTTTTTCATTTTAAAACGAACGTTTAGAAACATTTTCTTTGTCTTTTGTACATTTTACAGCACTCTCTTAATGTCAGGGGAAGAACTTGCATATACTTTTAGTTTTTTATCTTGCCAATTAGATTTTCACACTTTTTAAAAGGGGAAATAAATGATTTTGTATTTTATTAAGGTTCGAAAGATTTTTCTTATATTCACGGCTTGCCGTGCCATCTAGGGGGGAGGGATTAATCGGCTCGTTCCTGGGCTGCCTGTTAGCCCATTCATAGAATCCTTGCCGGGGGTCGTGTATGTATAGCCCGGGGATGAGCGGGAAAAGGGCAGAAGGGGTAGGCTTGTCTTGGAAACTTCCACTAATGTGGCCGATGTATACCCGGCGGAAGCAAGAGTGATGTGGGTTTTGTGGTTTTTAGTGGTAAGGACGAACTGGATGGTGGTAAGATGGGATAAGTTTTTCTATATTATAATATAAATAGAGTGCTCCATAAGTTCGTCTCTTTTGTGAGTTTTTAGATTATGTTTTTCATTCGTTTTTACTCGTTTTCGAATTTTAAGCTTTATGATTAATCCTGAAGGATTTAAATTTTTCTTATTTTACTGTGTTACTTTTGGATTAAATTTCAAGGTTAGTCCTTGTGTATCCTCAGTTTCCTTTAATCAATAAGTAAGAATTCAACTTTTTTTCTATCAGTCATTAGGGCTGACATGCATTCCTCTCGGACCTAACCACGCTTACCAGATGGAAGCCCTTGTGTATTAGGTCATTTCTTTTTCCTTCCTCACATGTCTACTCTTTCTTTTCTTACACCCTTCTGTCTCCTCTTTTACGTACAAATATTGTTCCTAGACGTACTAACAAGGTGGTGGCAGCGACTAATGACCCAATTAACAAGAGTAATAAAGATAACTTTATCAGAAATCACTACAACTTCATATATTTCTTGGTGCCAGCAGGTGGGATGCGAGACAGAGTCAGTTGCTTGTTAGTCACTCAGTCAATCCGAGGAGCTAAGTAATGGTGATGAATTAGCAAAGGCTAGTCTCTGAAGTTTTAATCATTGCTATAGTTCTTATTGTGTCGTAATAAGCTAATATGCCAGGCAAGAGAAGTAAACGCCTATGGCAAATTGAAGTTGGTGCAGAAGGGAATTTAAACACTTCAGATACAAGTAATGCAACTGTACCATTAATTGATAGTCAGAGTAATAGTAACAAAGCAAATATGGGTATTTCCATCTACGAAGAATTGACAACTCATTGCAATGATCTTGAACAATGTTGTGCAATGCTCTCAGAGCAATATGAGAGATTATTGCAAGAAACGAGCCCACATAACTCTTCCCATATTACACATGTCACGCCAATAGCAGTGGAGTATGTTATTCATAGAAAAGATTCAGTGCCCAAGTTTAAAGCAGAGATATTGGCAGCCTTCCCTTTGAAAAGAAACCAGGAAGTAGAATCCTGGTTACGGGTAATAGAAAATGTTAAGCCTGCAAGTGATAAAGCATATATTTGTGCAGCGAGAGCTTCATGTCAAGTGACAGCAGATTTAAATGTCAATTCCCCAGTCTTGGATGGTATACGTAAATGGCAGACTTTAAGGCTTTAGCAAGGTCAAAATTTAATGGGACTTGCTCTATCACTGAATTCTTCAAGCACTTGCATGAATCAAAATTAGCTGTTGGTCAAGCCCCATTGGATTTCGTTGTTCCCATTGAAGGGTTGGTATATCAGGGATTCAGGGATTATCAAATAGCTATTGGTGTGCCAGATGAACTAATCAGAAGGGTGTTTTTACAAGGATTACCCCATTGGTTAAGAGAGGCTTTAGTTTTAAAAGAAGATGAAAGTATACCATCACTTGTCGACGCAGCACAATTGGTGTAGAATTTACGCATGAATACTTCTAGATAACAATGCTGGAGAGCCCAATTAAATTTGGTCGTCCTCTGTCTAGGCTAATGGTAAATGGAATGATTTGTATTTGTTATGTGGATACTGGGTCAGAGGTAACCATTATTAAAGAGAGCACTTGTAAGAAGCTCGATATATTGTCTGCACCCTGTTGAACGAACTTTTATGGGTCAGGTGTCATATTCACTGGTCTAGGGGAGATCAATGTGCACTTTTCCATAGAAGACACAGTGAAATGTAACCACCCAGTTATAGTTTTTAAGGAGATATTATTCCCCAGAGAGGTGTTGCTTTGTATAGATTTTATAAGGAGATTTAATTTTCAGTTTATTGATAATCACACTCCTCCCAGGAATTTCATGTCCTTTAATAACGTTCTGGTTTTCAGATCAGCAATCTCTAGGTATAAGGTTTTTGAATGTAAATAAATTTTCCCATAGTCTGTTATGTGTGTCACAGTTGGTGATTTGTCAGCCCAAATCAGGCTGCATTGTAACTGCCACAGTGAGCAGTGATTTTAATAAACCTATTGGGTTAGTGCAAGGCAGAACAGCAAAAGTGTTAGTGCCAAGAAGTGTAATATCAGTGAACAAAAATAGTGCTAGTGTTTGGGTCATTAATGATTAGCTCCATCCAGTGACATTGGAAGAGGGATTGAAATTGGCCAGTGTTAATGTGATTGATAATGTCTTTGTAAATTTTAATCTTGTGCATATTCCAGATGATGTGGAACTAAGTGAACCCATGGCTTTGGACAATTTCAAGATGACTTTGACAAGCATTTTGGTATTGGTTATTTTGACTACACAAGGGATGATTTTGATGTGTTTCCCCCAGTAAGCATGGATGGGTGCAGTGAAAACTTCTACCGGTGTGGAGGGGGTCATCCCAAAAGAGAACTTAAAACATCTAGGGTCAGTGAGAAGGGAAAAATTTATTAAGATCCTAGAGAGGTATGGTGATTTGTTCAATAAAGATGCCCTCTTGGTTGTGTCCCCAACCTTAATGACAATTCTGTAACTTCAGGTGAAGGACCAATCCATACACAACAGTGGAGACTACCAGAAAGTGCATGTGACACAATACGACAAGAGTGTGAGATGTTGCCTGATGGTATCATTGAACAATCAACCTCACCATGGTTGTCACCCATGGTCCTGGTGTCGAAGGACAGGGGTATAAGATTCTGTATAGACTTCCGTAATCTCAACATACACCCCCTAATGGAAGCAGCCTTGCGCGGTGTGGGCTGAGTCCCAATGATCTGGTGAT
>NC_051387.1:21804954-21809732 GCF_015228065.2 Penaeus monodon
GGGGGGGAATCAAGCATTATACTGGCAACTTAAAGAATTATCCCTCGTAATAAAAAGGAGAATATGCGTTTTTTTTTCTTTTTCTTTCTATACTTTACAACTGATGCGTTTTTCACGTACATTGCATAATTTCAACGAGGCTTACGTTGATTCTCAGGTTAACTATCAACATGACATATGACTAATATTTTCTGTAAGCTCATAAACGATGATGGTGGATGACTTTGTTTGTTATGTGTCTCTGTTCAAATGAGTTAAGGGCAAGCAATGTTCCCTAGGCTAATATCTGGTGCTAACACTGTACCTATAATCTGTACAATTTCGCTACATCAACTGCAGAAATACTAAAGCCACACTTTATCATATGCAAACTTTCCAAGAATTACCGGCTTAGAATAAAGCCATAGAATAAACTTAGCCATTTTTACATCTTACACAGATATAGTTTCATTATATATATATATTATATATATATATATATATATATTATGTATATATATATATGGAAACCTGATATTCTGTGTAAGATGTAAAAATGGCTAACGTTTATTCTCATGGCTTTTATTTCTAAGCCGGATAAATTCTTTGGAAAGTTTGCATATGATAAAGTGTGCTTTAAAGATTTCCTGCAGCTTGATGTCGCGAATGTAGCAGATTATAGGTACAGTGTTAGCACAGATATTAGCTAGGGAACTTGCTTGTCCCTTAACTCAGTTTGAACAGATGAACACTTATATCAAACAAAGTCTATCACCATCATCGTTTATGAGCTTACAGAAATATTAGTCATATGTCATGTTGATAGTGTAACCGTGAGAATCACGTAAGCCTCGCTTGAACATTATTGCAATGTACGTGAAAAACAGCATCAGTTGTAAAATATAGAAAGAAAAAAGAAAAAAAAAACGCATATTCCCTTTTCTAGATTAACGAGGGAAGTTCAGTATATTGTATTCTTTTATATATGAACTTCTTTTATGTAACTGCCTCTGAACTGCATGTGATATCTATATCAAATTTCTTTTGTGTTTGATTTGTTATTTAAAACGAATTACAAAGAAACACATGATGCTGTCGAAACGCCCACTGTATAGCCAGAGGTTCTCAATCCAATTGTTCATTTGTATTTTTTACAGATTAACTTAAGATAATTACGTTTTGTGGTGAGCTTTGGTAATTTATCTTAATACGCAGTAATTGGAAAGCATTACTCATGGAGTACAGCCTGGTGCCAGATTCCTCGGAAATGTATATATATATATATTCTCTCTCTCTCTCTCTCTCTCTCTCTCTCTCTCTCTCTCTCTCTCTCTCTCTCTCTCTCTCTCTCTCTCTCTCTCTCTCTCCCCCCCCCCCCCCCCCCCCCCCCCCCCCCTCTCTCTCTCTCTCTCTCTCTCTCTCTCTCTCTCTCTCTCTCTCTCTCTCTCTCTCTCTCTCTCTCTCTCATCATATATCGAAAAAAAGAAAGAAAAAATTATATTTTTTTATATTTTGGACTTGAGAGAGACAGACTGATAGACAGATAAAGGCAGACAAAATCAGAGAGGAAGAAAGAATATCAAGGAAGAAGTGAAATGTTATAACAGTACATAGTGTGCAGTCATTCAGTTTATGCAACTATGTCTGTACCATAAGTTTTCATCAAGCACTGCATATAAACTGGTAACAGGATGATAAATCAAGAGACGGGACGGATGCCTCAAATCCGTGAAATGCGGGTTCAAACGGGACCGAAGTATTTCAACTTTCCTCCTATAATGTATTTACGATGCTAAAGTGAAGTACAGGTTTATCTAATAATATATCTTGTGTACAAGGTCTTCTGGAACTGGTAGCATTCAGAATATATTGATATGTATATCTCTCACAGCTGTTAAGGTATCCATATGAATTTAGAAACGCAGTACCGTGGTTATGTATGATTCAAAAGTCTAATCAACTCCATCCATCGACTTCATCAGAAAACGTAACATTTGGAAGGAGGGTCTTAATTAAATTCTATATCTGGCACATATTTCATTCTCTCTCTCTCTCTCTCTCTCTCTCTCTCTCTCTCTCTCTCTCTCTCTCTCTCTCTCTCTCTCTCTCTCTCTCTCTCTCTCTCTCTCTCACACACACACACACACACACATTTAAAAGAGCATGGAATATTTTTCGTCTTGCCATTCTTATGTATCGAAATATTTATATACACCACTATGATCTCGTTTACTTTCCTCATTATTGAAATGTATTACTGAAATTATTAATATTATCATCATTTCGGACAGGTTTGCCTCCAACAATTTATTTCAGTAACGACAATACTTCCAACTTTATCCTCCCCACACCCTAAGCACAGACGATCCTTTTCTCTTTAACTCTGCTTCACGCTTCTAGCGGGAGCGATCCATTGCCTCCAGGTATGTGATCTCGGCTTGTTTGTGCCGCAGCCTTTTCAGCGATAATTTCGCCTCGGTGTTAACTTCTTTGCGTGTCCGTATTTGACAGGAAAAAACATCCTTAACTAGTTATGATAACGATGATGATGATAGTGATGGTGAGAATGAGTGAAGATGATGATGATGATGATGATGATGATGATGATGATGATGATGATGATGATGATGATGATGATGATGATGATGATGATGATGAGATGATGATGATGATGATGATGATGGTATTTGTCCGTTGATACCGCTGCCTGTGTAGAGAATTTTTAATAAATCAAAAAAAGATGGAATCTAAATTAGTAAGTAAATTGAGTAAGGAACTTCCTTTATCAAGGCATTTCTTCATCATATGTTAAGAAGCAAATTAAAGGAAAAGGAGGTATGTCTTTCATGTAGACTAATTACTGTTGGTTCAGAAAGCGTTACATCGAAAATATGTGGTCTGCTGAACGATCTTCATAGATTTTTATTTTCTTGGGCCACAGATTGTGTTGCCAATGTTAAAATGAGTATGTGATTACCTTTTATAATTAGGTTATGTAAATTAGCATCATGGAGGAATTCTAATGCTAGTGGATATGAAAACTATTACTATTTTCGTATATGGCAGTCCTGAAATAGATAACGGAGCAAACTTTCCTTACCATCTTGCGAAACTTTATTTGCCTACAGTGTAGCCTTTGCACCTTTTGGATATTTCGGAGAGAAGTTACGCTTCTCTGATTATCATATTCTCGCGTTACTTTCCATAACAGCTTTCTATTTTCAAAGAATAAGGAAGAATGGACGCTCCCAGTATTTTCACGGTGAATAGCAAAGCGTCTTCAGATGGTACATTTTTTGAATCGTTGGCTCTAATGGTCCTGACAGATCCATTTATCTTCAGCTTTTTACACTAAGTGGAAAAGTCATTGCAATTTGCGGGAATAATTCCAAGGTGTGGTATGCCGTTCGATAGTGTATATTGGACAGACTAACGTTAGTGTCTCCTTTATACAACGAATGATGCAGCTTTGTAAAATAGTATGGTTAGCTCTAGTTTAGATAAGAGGGGGGGGGGGGGATGACAAACTATACCTTAAGAATAATTTATCATTATTACTATAACAAGGTAGTAACAGCTATATTTGCTATCGTTATTTTACATTGATGAATTACAGATGGATTATTTATACAATCGAAATCCCTTGAATGCATAAATATGCATACATAGTTGTACATATGACGACAACAACAATAATCATCATCATCATCATCATCATCATCATCATCATCATCATCATCATCATCATCATCATCATCATCATCATCATCATCATCATCATCATCATCCTATTTCTTCCTCTTACTATTTCCTATTTAACTATTACATTATCATTAAATTCTAAAATAATTTTTAAGTTATTATTCTGCCATTATAACTATCACCAACACACCACAATCATGGTCATGTAGTATGCCCTTAAAAAAAACCTCGACTGCTAGGAAACATATGAATAAGCCGACTGTGCCCTGTATCTGCATAAGAAATAGGGTTAGACTGTGTCTAAGCGTCATAAAAGACTGGACTAAATTTTACTGTGGTAATGAAGCCCACTCTGGGTTATTTCTGAATATCTTCTCCTATCTTGTATTGTTTATAATAATGTGAGGTTTAACTCACTGCTGATTTCTTCTTCTTCTTCTTCTTCTTTTTGTACAGAAATCCGATATAGATCTCAAAGTGAGGGAAGTACTGCAAGAAGGAGTTGACTTGAGTCGAGCTTCACAAACATTGCCGATCACAGATAAGTCAGCGAGCCAGCCAATCACGGCTTCTGTCAAATCCAGAATTGCTTTCCTTTCAAACTCTCGGTTTCTGACTCAGCAATCCTCCAATATCCTTCAGTGATCGTAAAGCTTTCCGATCATTCCTATCTGAATTTCATACCCGTGAATGTCGAGTGCTGTGATGACGTAGGTCTATAATAATGTTATAAGCGTACATCTGACTGTACATGCAGAATGAAAATTGTAAGAGGATAGTGTCATTGCGAAGATGATCCGATAATATCCCTTGCCTTTCATGAAAGAATGTCGACAAGCCTGTAAGTTTTGCTGAGAATTAAAATTAAGGATTAAAGGAGTCGTACATGTATAAAAGGTGAAATATTCAAGTATGTTTAGGTATGATACTCCTCTCAAATGGTTTCCTGTTCACATCAGTCTGTGTTCAAGGGTTGCTTGATTGACCACCTATTTCCATGAAATTGTCTTGATAAATGTATATATAAATGTAAAGATACATATATACTATGAATACTATACACACGCATGCACACATATACACACAAACACAGAAAG
>NC_051387.1:21809832-21824832 GCF_015228065.2 Penaeus monodon
TGTTTTTGAAAATTATCCCATTCTTGCCCTCGGTTTGGACTGAGTACTAACAAGCAACTGACTCTGTCTCGCATCCACTGCTGGCACAAGAAATATATGAAGTTGTAGTGATTTCTGATAAAGTTATCTTTATTACTCTTGTTAATTGGGTCATTAGTCGCTGCCACCACCTTGTTAGTATGTCTAGGAACAATATTTGTACGTAAAGGAGGAGACAGAAGGGTGTAAGAAAAGAAAGAGTAGACATGTGAGGAAGGAAAAAGAAATGACCTAATACACAAGGGCTTCCATCTGGTAAGCGTGGTTAGGTCCGAGAGGAATGCATGTCAGCCCTAATGACTGATAGAAAAAAAGTTGAATTCTTACTTATTGATTAAAGGAAACTGAGGATACACAAGGACTAACCTTGAAATTTAATCCAAAAGTAACACAGTAAAATAAGAAAAATTTAAATCCTTCAGGATTAATCATAAAGCTTAAAATTCGAAAACGAGTAAAAACGAATGAAAAACATAATCTAAAAACTCACAAAAGAGACGAACTTATGGAGCACTCTATTTATATTATAATATAGAAAAACTTATCCCATCTTACCACCATCCAGTTCGTCCTTACCACTAAAAACCACAAAACCCACATCACTCTTGCTTCCGCCGGGTATACATCGGCCGCATTAGTGGAAGTTTCCAAGACAAGCCTACCCCTTCTGCCCTTTTCCCGCTCATCCCCGGGCTATACATACACGACCCCCGGCAAGGATTCTATGAATGGGCTAACAGGCAGCCCAGGAACGAGCCGATTAATCCCTCCCCCCTAGATGGCACGGCAAGCCGTGAATATAAGAAAAATCTTTCGAACCTTAATAAAATACAAAATCATTTATTTCCCCTTTTAAAAAGTGTGAAAATCTAATTGGCAAGATAAAAAACTAAAAGTATATGCAAGTTCTTCCCCTGACATTAAGAGAGTGCTGTAAAATGTACAAAAGACAAAGAAAATGTTCTAAACGTTCGTTTTAAAATGAAAAAAGCGTAATATAAAAGGTTTAATTTTTAAAAAAAAAGGGGGGGTTGCTGCCAGATCTCCGGTTCTTTCTTGTCTGGGGGCTCCATTTTTTTCAAGGGCGGGAAACTCAAGCTCGGGCGTTTCCCTTGGGGCCTCGGGCGGGGTCCCTACGGGACGTCATCTCAATCATGTTGGGTTTAAACGGGGCTGAGTTTTTTGGGGTTTTTGAGTAGACCCCCAACAGTTAGTTTGGATGCAAGGGTTCATATTACCTTCCCGGACCCACCCATCAAAAGGGTTTTCCTACCTAACGGGGTTAGGATGGCGTTTCCCAAGCTAAAGGGGTTGGGAAAGCCCGGGAAATTGTGTTTCCCCTGGAACTCTAAAGGGCTGGGGGTGAACCCCTAGGCATGGGGCTTGCTGCGTTTTGAATGCCTCTAGCGTTGATCCTTTCCCCCTGACCTGTTGGGGTGATTGTTGATTTTTTAAAAATTTATCTGCCGTTCCCCCAGCAAAGGGCATTAGCGGCGAATACTTTTAAATAAAATTTTTAAAATTTTAAAATTTTAAAAATCTATCAAAAATTCTTAAAATAATAAAAAAAAGATTAAAAAATCAAAGCATAAATTTTGCTCTAAGGCAAAAAATTATTGCAAAAAACTTATGCAAAAATTAAAATTTTTATTGAAAATATTATCTCCCCAAAGGAAAATTAAAAAACCCTCATGTCACAATCTCCCCCCAATACGTTTTCAGTTATAGGGGGAGACAAGTACATATTTTTGGTCTGAGAATTTGCAATTTCCATAAATGTGCGATCCTTATGGCTTTTGGGCATCCTTAAAAAAGTGCTTCTTTTTACCCATCTTGGCCCATGATCGTTTTTGCCGATTCTTGTTTGTTAAACAACTTCCCTTTTCGTTGGGGATGGATGTATGCCCAACTCCCAAGGTCCTCTAATGTCTCCATTTTTTTCGGAGGTATCCTCCTTTTTCCCCCTCCTTTATCCAAGAAACTTGAGCGGGTTTTTCAGGTCGGTGTGTGGGAAAAAAAACGAATCACAAGGCTGACGGCAGCTGCCTTTCCCTTCTGATCACTCGTCTTCCCCACTGATCCAACAGCCTGGCCCCCAAACAAGAGTTATTTTTTTTACGTGTTGACATCAGTGAAAGCCAATCTTAAACCCTCCCTATAATGGTTGAGATTTTAAAGCTCTTGTTGCTTGAAAGGGCACACAGAATCACAAATTCACAAAAGAAGGGTTCGTAAGATCTCTAGTCATTTTAAAACTGCTGAAAAGGATGGCTTAAATTCGCAGGAAGATCGGGCTCTAGAAAAAGACTGCCAAAAATCTTCCTTCTGCTCCTGCTGCAAAACCCCGGGCCTTTTGATTTAAAACCATCTGTATAATTGCATCTGACCCCCGGTTTTTAAATGTGTGAAGAAATTTCCCCGGGTTTTCTGCTTCGGATCTCCCCCCTTTTCCCCAATTCCCGCTAAACCCCTCAATTTGATTAGTCCAAGGCGGAAATTTGGGGGAAATTTCCCAACAGCCGAACCTTAGTGAGACTCAAATTAAGATCTTCCCAAGATCCTCATTCTCCTCCATAGGATCGCTTCTTAAAGGGGTTGAAAACAACTGGATGTGGAAATCCAGAATCCTTTGAGCTCGTGTTAATCAGGTTCAGGGATTCTCGTGAAATGAAAAGGGGGTTTTTCTCCATTCACATACAGGGACTCCACAGGTAAGACCAAGCCCCAGTACAGTTTCTGAGAGCTTCTTTTATAAACCCGAGTCAACTCCTAAACGGGGGGAGTTGCAGATAAATAAGTTCCCCCTAAAAAGCTTACTACAATAAGCGCTCGTAAAAGCCGTAGTAGATTTGGGTGGGGTCTGCACCCCAAGATAGTTGAAAGAACCCGAAAAATACTAAGGTTTTGAGCCTTTACTTTAACGTTTGATGTGAGGCACCCATGTAAGCCTTGAGTAAAAAATTAACCCAAGTACTTCACCTTTGGACAAATTTCAGGGGGGTTTGCTCCTAAATGAGGGAAGGAGGAATTTTCCTGTTTGTGGAAATTATACCCAGGTTTTGTTTGGGGGAAAATTTAAAACCCAGAATTTGCCCACTGTCAACCTGATTTATTGCAGCCTGCTGTGTCCTTGCACACCCGAAACTTCCTCCTGAGCAGTACATGTAAAGTCACCCACATAAAGTTTACGAGACAGAATTTGGGAACACCTTTTACAATGTCCTTTAAGCAATGGCAAACGGGGCCACTTAAGACACCCCCTTGTGGGCCCCCTTCCACTGATTTTCCTTTAAGAAAACTGTTTCCCACCCGAATCTAAATTTCCGTTAGAAAGGGAATTTTGTATGAAGGTAGGTAATGCCCTCTTAAGCCAATGTCAACAATTTCTTGAGTATCCATGTTTTCCAAGTAGTATCAAAAAGCCTTTTAAAGGGTTTTTCAAAAAAGGACTGCTATCTGTGACGTCGCTGTGCAAAAGGAATTCTGTATGCTTTCCCACCCTTAAAGTGCATCTGGGGGATCTCAATCTTCTAAACCCTATTGATATGGATCGCACGTTTTCCTTTCTAGCACCCAGTCAACCTGAAGTTTCCATTTCTCCTCACTTGCGATGCACGGGTGAGGGAAATTGGTCTGTAATTTCCTGGTTTAAAAGCACCCTTTCCAGGTTTAGGGCCGGAATGATTAAGACTTTTTCCCATGTTGATGGCACTTCCCCTCCCTGTATTCCTTTGAATAGGCCCAAACAAAAAATTTTTTGGGTTCTCTGGTAGGAGATATATTTGGTTGGATACGTCCTTCCTGGGGCAGTCTTACAGCGAGCTGCAAAGCAGAGTCACTCCTTGCTCAAAAAGGGCAAGTTGTAGGGAAAGTTCTGCTGCTCCTACTGAAGAACGACACGGGGTGTCGTTCCTGTTCAGCCCGAAATGGAGAATCGGGCAGTGTAAGATGCCCCAGAGGAGATCTCTGCCAGGTTTAGCTAGCTCTTTAGCAACTTTTTTTCTGGATGATTATGCCATAAACTTCAAGCAGGTGGTGACATGTGTGCTCTTTCCGCGTCTTACTACCTGTCCCTACCCTCAAAGGGGGTCCCAGATTTAATAAGGAGACAACTGCTCCATGACGTCCGTCGGCCTCCTTTTGCACTCCCCCGGCCTGGCTGGGTTTTTTTGTAATGGATAAAGGTTACATCACTGGGGCGTCTTTTTCAACTCCTTAATGCGCTTTTCTTGCCTACGCTTTTTGGCATTAATCAACCCCCGGGGACGGGGAGGTCGACGGTAATCCGCACTTTGGGAATGGATGCTTCTGTGCAAGTAAATTTCGGTGTGAAGGTTTAAACAGCATCTTAACACACTGGAATATCACAGATCCATGCAAAACTGCAGTGATCTTAACGATTCCCTCCGCTGTTTAAGTCGCCATCCCCTGCACTCCCTTGGGGAATACCCTTCACCCCTCCAAAAGTATTGGAAAATGGTCGCTTCCCTTAAGTCTTCCTAAACCCGCCAGTGAAATTTCTGTGAAAACGGTGAACAATTGACAGGCTATATTGGAAATGTCCCAGTTGAATTTGGAAAAGTGTGGGAGTGTCACGTTCAAAAAAATGCATCTACTCTTTGGACAAGGGCTCCCGGCCCCTTCCCGAGGGGTTCCAAAGGTCTCCCCAGAGGTGATGCCGACCTTGAAAACCCCAAGAGTAGAAATGGATTGGCAACTGCCAAGTAGATCTTCAAAACATTTATGTTTTGGGTTTTGGAGGAAAAGGGAGATAGAGGGAAAAGTGTAAGTCGTTCAAGCCTATTCTCACAGCTTCACCGCTGTTGTCGCAGGGGGATGGCCCGGAAAGGGGAAAATCTTGACGTACCTTCTGCTCTCCTCCATGAGGTCCATTTCAAAAATCCCATAATGGGCTTTTAATTTTTAAACCCCTCAGGGAAAACGGATGATTTTCCCTGGTCATATCCTTGTAGGCTACACAAAAAGGGTTACTGAAGCTATCAGATGTTGCAGTTCTTCCCATTTTTCATGAATTTCCCCGACAGTTCCCCTTTGGGTTGTGTTCCAGTTCTTTAAAATATTTTTTTATAAGGGGTTTTTGGGAGCACCTGGGTAAGGTTTTCCCTACAAACCCTTTTGGGTGTCCCCTTTCCTGGATCTTTGGGGGAAATCTTTTTTAGGGTTGTTTACCCTGGTAGTTTCCACAGGCTCATTTTGACAGGCCAGGATTTCTTTGCCGACAAAAAACGGACCGGGCTTTGCTTCGTCATTCGCCCGCAGCAGGGCCCCTGTGGAGGGTGGCAGCGGAGCTGTCACGTTGAGACCCCCGGACCCCTTCCCGACGGGTCCAAAACCCCACCTTTAAAAGAGTCTTTTTAAAAAGACTCAGGATTCCTTTTTCCTGGGGAAAGGGCAAAAACCCCCAGCCTTTGCTTCAGGGGCATTCTGCCTAGCAGCAGAGGCCCCGGGGATATGGTGGGCTGGGGCTGTCCCCTTGAGGCCTCTGGAGCCTCCCTGAGGCTCCAAAGACCTTTCTTTTTGGGGGAGGAGTCTCTTTAATAGACCCTCCTCCTACTCCTTTCGGGAATTCGCCAAGGCAGTTTCACAATTGGGGGTGGGTTTAAAAGAAGTGGCAGAGTGTGTGGTGTAGAAGCCTTGGAAGGCAAGGGGTTTGGGAAGGGAGGGCCCGAACCGAAGCAAAGGATTTCCGGCTGTGCAAACAGCACACGGGGATCGTTTGCCTCTGGAAAACTACTTTCTTTTCCCTTTCCCCCTTATTATCATACTTCTTTCTCAAATTGTACCTTTTACACTGCTTTTTAAAAAGCTTTATGGCTTCTTTAGTGGTAAAAGCAATTTTGGACCGGACATTGTCTCTCCCTTTATCCTGTCGTACCAACCCCTTTAAAACCTATTCTTGGGTTTTTTCCATTTTCCTAAAAGGCAAGAGTGGCTCCCTGCCCCTAACCCTGGCATGGGGAAAACCCCTGGTTGGGTAATAGGCTTTAAACCCTTAGGTGGTACCCTCCAAATTTAAAAATTCTGGAAGGCCAACGTTTAAAATTAAAGGGAGCTGGTGTAGCTTTTCCCAAAACCGCAAATTTTTTCTAAAAAGTTTTTTGCCCCACATTAAAATTTTTTAGTTCCCCTTAAAAATTTTCCCCGAAACCTCATCAGGTCTGGGGAAAAAACAAAATTCCTTACAATGATTGAGGTTTTGTGAGGGGAAAAATGAAACTTTAGCCCCCGGAAGTCGCATACGCAGCAACGGTCCTCTCGTCTGGTGACGAAACCCCAACTATTAGGACCATCCGCTGGGGGTGAGCGAGGATCCGTTGACATCTTTACAATTTTTTTGATGTACTTCGAAAAAATCAAGATCCATGATTGATACACCTTCAATGGTCTTAACAAAAGGTCTTACTTATGAAAGTTTTCATATTTAACCGGTAAGATTTCCTTAGGGATTTAGGAGGACTTTTCCCTTCTTACCCGGTTTGGGAGGGCCGGGAACCATTAGATTCCCTTTTTGGGCCCCTTTGGAAACTGGAAAGGTTCCAAAGGACATACGTAGTTTCCCAAGGGGGGTCGGGGGTTGCGTGGGCCTAGGGAAGACTTTGATCTTTGTAAATTGAGTACTCTACAAATTGGAATTTTCATTCGTCAACCCCCCCCCACCAGGGTCCAACGAGGGGAAGCATATTGGGGGTCAAAATCCCCAAAAGCCCCAGGGGTAATGAGGAAATATACCAGCCACTATTTCAGTACTGATGCAGTCCCCGGGGCCTATGGTACCCACTAAAAAATACCTGCTTGACCCTAGCCAATTTTTACCAGCCCATTTCTTGACCGGGCCTGGGCAAAAAACCCCCCTTTTTAACCAAGAATAAAGGGCCAAAGAGGTTTTTGCTAGTGCGGGGGCGCGTGCAGCTCGCTCAAACCCCCAGGGTCCGTTCCGTAATACGGGGTGCCACGCACGGCAAAAAACCCCGTGGGAGAGTTCTCCCTGGGCCAAGGGGAATGAACCAGGGGGGGGGCACCACCCCCCTCATTGGGCCTTTGGGCACCGGAAGCCCCTTTTGTCTCATCCTCATGGTGACCCTCCAGTAGGTAGCCCTCGGTCCGGGTCACCAATATTTGGGGCTAAGCCCCCCCCCCCCCCGGGCGGCTGCTTCCATTTGGGGGGTGTTAGGGGGGTTTTGGGCATCCCTGCTCAGCTACCAGGCAAAGTTTTTTTTAATTCTTCTGAGATGATCTGGACCCCCTACTAAGGCCCAAAGCCAGAGCAGTCTGGGTTTTAATTTTTTCCCTGTTATTCGGGAGGCAAGGACCCTTTGGGCTGGCTAATGGGCAGAGCTCGCCAAAGCATGGGAGCAAGGCTTGGCAATATAAAGGTCTCAGACCTTGAATTTGCCGATGATGTTGCTATCCTATCTGAGTCCCTAGAGTCACTGTGGCGGTTTTTGGATGCATTTAGCAATGAGGTGAACCCCTTTTGGGCCTAGAGGCCCTTTTGACCAAGACCAAGATTCAGGAATTTGGGGACCTGTTAGGGAAACCTTTGTCAGTTAATCTATGACTGTGGCGAGGACATTGAAGTCACAGAGAGCTTTGCATACCTTGGTAGCGTAGTCCATATCTCTGGGCTGTCAGACCAAGAAGTCACTAGACGGATTTGTCTGCCAGCAGGAGCCACGAACTTGATCAACAAGAGTACTTATGCAGAAATACCAAGCTACATGTCTTTAAGGCCTTGGTACTGCCTGTTTTGCTCTATGGAAGTGAAACTTGTATGATATCCCATTGCCTTGGAGTCTCGTCTTGATGCCTTTTGTAACGTCTCTTCGCCGGATCATAAGTTGGCAGGACCATGTGTCCACCGATGGCCTGCACCATGAGACTGGCATGTTTGTGTATAGCTCACTTCCCCGTGAGGACCCTGCCGATCAGGTTGTCTCTTTGGGAGATAATCCTGGGTGAAGCCCCCCTAACGGAAGCCGCCTTGCCACGGTGGGGGGGCTTGAGGTCCCAATGATCTGGTGAGCCGGACCAGAGGGCTACCATACTGGAGGGGTCACCCAGTGAGGGATGAGAAAAAAATGGCTTCCTGGTGAAACCAAGGCCTATGAGGGGGATGGTGAAACCACCCCTGGTTCATCTCATCTTGGACTAGGAGAACTCTCCAACGTGTGTTTGCCGTGCGTGGCATCCCGTAATACCAGGAGACAGGAGTCCTGGAGGTTGAGCGATGCTGCACGCTGCGCCCTGCAGCTAGCAACACACCTCTTTAGTCTTTTATTCTGGTTGGGACGGGTGGCTTGATCAAGGCCCGGTCAAGTCAATCGGCTGGTCAAATATGGCTAGGGTCAAGCAGACACTATTCAGTCGGTAGCGCATAGGTCCCTCGACTGCCATCAGTACTGTAATAGTGCTGCGTATATTTCCTCATTACCCTTGGCTGTTGGGAGATTTTGAGCCCAACTATAGTTTCCCCTTGGACTCCATGGTGGGGGGTGGGGTAAGGAATAAAGAATTCTAATTTGTATGAGTACTACAAATTTACAAAGATCTAGCCTCTCTCCCTGATGACTTACGAAATCCCTGACCATTCCCTCTGGAACATCACATGTTGTCACTCTGGAGCCTTTCCAGCTTCCAAAGGGAAAGAAGGGGAATCGTAATGGTTCCCGGGCTCCCAACCAGTAAGAAAGGGAAAAGCCCTCCTCAATCCACTAAGGAAATTTTACTGGTAAATATGAAAATATTTCATATAGTAAGTACCTAGTAGTGAAGACCATTATGGTATCAATCATGGATCTTGATATTTTTGAAGTACATGGGAAAAATAGTTGAGGTATGTCAACGTGATCCTCGCATCACCCGACAGCGAGATGTAGCCTGATAGTTGAGTTTCGTCACCAGATGAAGTGACCGTCTGATTGCGATAGCAACATCCCTGGGGCTCAAGTTTCATGTTCTCCTCACAAACCTTCATCAGTGTAAGGAATTGTCTTTTCCCGAGACCTGATGAGGTATTCTGAAGAGAACTGTTAGAGGACTAGAGAATTTTAATGTAGTGGCAGAAAAACGTTTTAAGAAGAAAGTTGACGGTTTGGAACAGTCTCCCACCAGCTCTCCTTCTAATTTTTAAATACCTGGCCCTTTCCCAGAATCAGTTAAGTTGGCATCGTACCACCTCAAGGTAAAGCCATATTGCCCAACCCTATGCGGTGCTTCCACTGCCAGGATTATGGGCATGGAGCCACTCTTGCTGTTTTAAGGAAAATGGACAACCGGGAATTTTGTGTAAAGTGTGGTACGACAGGCCCCATCAAGAAGATGACAACTGTCCAGGTCCAATATGCTTTTTACCCCCCTGCAAAGAAGCCCCATGAAGCTCTTCAAAGCAGTGTAAAAGGTACAAATTTGAGAAAGAATATTGGTAATAAGGAGCAAGGAGAAAGTTAGTTTTCCAGAGGCAAAGCGACATGCCCGTGTGCTGTTTTGCACAGCCAGGTAAATCCTTTGCTTGGGTTTCTGGCTCATCCTCCTTCCCACCAACCCTTCCCCTCCAATATTTCCCTTACACCACACACACTGCCATTTCTTTCAAACCTCAGTCCCCATTGCTGAACTGCCTCTGGTGAATTCCACCAGAAACGGAGTAGGAGTGAGGGGTCTATTGGGAGACTCCCCCTCCCAAAGTAATGTCTTTGGAGCCATCAGGTGAGGCCCCAGAGGCCTCAGTGGTGACAGCCTCACTGCCACCATATCAACAGGGGCCTCCGCTGCTAGGCAGAATCCCCCTGAAGCAAGGCTCGGGTTTGCCCTTTGCCCGGAAAAGGGAAAATCCTGATCTGTTCAAAAGACTCATTTCAAGGTGGGGTCTTTGGAGCCTCAGGAAGGGGCTCCAGGGTCTCAACGGTGACAGCCCAGCTGCCACCACAACACAGGGCCTCTGCTGCTAGGCAGAATGCCCCTGAAGCAATGGCTCAGGTCCGTTCTTTGCCCAGGCAAAGAAATCCTGAGCCTGTCAAAAAGCCTGTGGAAACTAGTTTCCACGGGTAAAAAACCCCCTCAAAAGACTCTCCCAAGATCCTGGAAAAGGGACAGCCTAAAGGGGGTAGGGCAAACCTTGACCACAGGTGCTGCCAAACACCTTTGAAAAATAGTTTTAAAGAACTGGATACCCTAATCCAATGGAACTGTCAGGGAATTCATGAAAAAATGGGAAGAACTGCAACATCTGATAGCTTCATATAACCAGTTTGTGTATGCCTACAAGAGATTATGACCAGGGAAAATCATCCGATTTCCCTGAGAGGATTCCAAATTCAAGCCCATTATGGGACTTTTGACAATGGACCTCATGGAGGAGTAGCAGTACTGGTACGTCAGGATATTCCTTTCCAGGCCATCCACCTGCAGACAACACTGCAGGTGAAGGCTGTGAAAAATTTAGGCTTGTCACGACCTTACACTGTTGCATCTATCTACCTTCCTCCACTAATTGAACATTATGATTTGGAAAATCTACTTGAGCATTTTGCCACATCCATTTCTACTCTTGGGAGATTTCAATGGCCCGGCATCCCCTTTTGGGGACACTTTGTGCAACCCTGGGAAGGGCCTTGGATCCTTGCTCCTAAGAGTAGATGCAGTTTTATTGAACATGACACTCCCACACATTTCCAAATTCAAACTGGGACATTCTCCAATATAGACCCGTCAATTGTCTCACCTGATTCACAGATGAATTTCACTTGGCAGGTTATGGAAGACTTACATGGAAGCGACCATTTTTTCCAATACTTTTTTGGGGGAGGTGAATGGTATTCCAGCCAATGGAGTGCAGAGATGGCGACTTGAACATGCGAAATGATCTTTTTAGATCAACTGCAGTATTGCATGGATCTTTTGAATGATTTCCAGTGTGTTCAAAATGCTGTTAATCACTTCACATCACGAATTCACCTTGCAGCAGAAGCATCCATTCCCAAAATAGTGGGCATTACCGTCGACCTCCGGTACCATGGTGGTCTGATGAATGCCAACAAACTGTCAGGCAAGAAAAGCTGCATTAAGGCAGTTGAAACGACGCCCCAGTGATGTAACCTTGATCCCTTACAAAAAACCCGAGCCAAGGGCCCGGCGAGTGCTAAAGGAGGCTAGACGGACGTCATGGAGACAGTATCTCCTTGATTAACTCTGGGACCCCCTTAGCATGGGTGCTGGACAAGGTGCTAAGATCGCTGGAAAGAGCACATCACTGTCGCCACCGGGTTTGAAGATTAATGCATAATCATCACAGATAAAAGATGTTTCTATGAGCTAGCTAAATCCATGGCAGAGATCTCCTCTGGAGCATCTTACACTGCCCGATTCTCCACTCTTCGGGCTGACAGGAACGACACCCAGTGTCGTTCTTCAGTAGGACTGCAGCAGAACTTCCCTACAAAATTGCCATTTTTGCGCAAGGAGATGGACTCTGCTTTGCAGCTCTGCCGTAAGACTGCCCCAGGGAAATGACGATTTCCATACCAAATGATATCTCACTTGCCAAGAGCTCCCAAAAGTTCTTGTTGGACCTATTCAATAGAATATATAGGGAGGGTACAGTTTCCATCAACATGGAAAGAGTCTATAATCATTCCTGTCCCTAAACCTGGCAAGGATGCTTCCACACCAGGAAAATTACAGACCAATTTCCCTCACCAGTTGATCTGCAAGCTGATGGAGAAAATGGTAAACTTCAGGTTGACATGGCTGCTAGAAAGGAAAACGTGCTGACTCCATATCAATATGGGTTTAGAAGATGAGATCGACCACAGATGCACTTGTAAGGATGGAAAATGCTATATAGATTCCTTCGCACAGCGACGTCACATGTTAGCAGTCTTCTTTGACCTTGAAAAGGCTTATGATACGACTTGGAAGATGGCATACTCATGAAGCTGTATGACAATTGGTTTAAGAGGAGCATTACCTACCTTCATACAAAACTTCTTTGCTAACAGGAAATTTAAAGTTCGGGTGGGAAACAGTTTCTCTAACCTGGAAGATCAGCTGAAGGGGCCCACAAAGGGGGTGTCTTAGTGTGACCCTGTTTGCCATTGCTATAAAAGACATTGTAAAGGTTGTTTTCCCAAATTGTCTCATGTAATTGTATGTGGAGACTTTACACTGTACTGCTCAGGAGGAAGCTTACAGGATGGCAAGGACACATGCAGGCTGCAGTAAATCAGGTTGTTCAGTGGAACAACATATCATGGTTCAAAATTTTTTCCAAGCAAGACCATGGCTATGCATTTCCCAAAAGAGGAAATTCTATCCTTCCCTCTATTTAGGAGCAAACCCTGCCAAATTTGTCCAAGAGGTGAAGTACTTGGGTCTAATTTTTGACCCAAAACTTACATGGGTGCCTCACATCATACAGTTGAAAGTAAAGGCTACAAAAGCACTTAGTATTTTGCGGGGTTCTTTCACATCTATCTTGGGTGCAGACCGCACAAACGCGTCTGCGGGTTTACCGAGCGCTTATTCGTAGTAAGCTTGATTATGGATGTTTAAGCTTATTCATCTGCAACTCCCTGTTCTACTGGTTTAGCTCTCAGAATCTGTACTGGGCTTTCAGGTCTTCACCTGTGGAGTCCCTGTTTAAAGCTAAGAGTGGAGACCCCTCTTTCATTACACCGGGAAAACATGAATCTGATTTACTACACGAGACTACAAAGGATTCCAGGATCTCCTACATCCAAATTGGTTTTCAACCCCCCTTTAGGATAGCCGATCCTATGGTAGGAGAATGAGGAATCTTGTGGAAGATCTTGATTTAAATCTCTCTAAGGTTCTGGCTGTTGGAATTCCCCAAATTTTCCCCCTTGGACTAATCATTTGAGCTGGATTTAGTCGGAATGGGAAAGGGGAGAGATCCGAAACAGAAGTCCGAGAGAAATTTCTTCAGCACATTTCTAAATACCGGGGATCAGATGCAATTTAAAACAGATGGTTCGAAATCTGAAATGGCGTGGGTTTTGCAGCAGTGAGCAGAAGGAAGACTGCATCTGGCAGTCTTTTTCTAGCAGCCTCGATCTTCACTGCAGAGTTACATGCCATCCTTGCAGCAGTTAAGATGACTAGAGATCTTACGAACCATTCTGTTGTGATATATTGTGACTCCGTAGTGCTTACAAGCAATCACGAGATTAAACTAATCACATCCAGAGTGAGGGGGGGTTCAAGATTGGCTTGCACTGATGTCAACACGTAAAAAGATAACTCTATGTTGGTGCCAGCGCATGTTTTGGGACAGGGGAAAGAGCGAGCTGATCAGAAGGCCAAGGCACTGCTGCTCACCTTGTGATGCTCGTTTTCCTCTCCCACACACCGACCTGAATCCCAGCATCAGAAGTTGTCTTCGTGATAAATGGAGGGAAAAATGGAGGCATACCTCCAGAAACAAAAATGCGAGACATTAGAGATGACTTGGCATTGGGCAACTAGCATCCATCCCAACCGAAAAGTGGAAGTAGTATTAACAAGACTAAGAATCGGGCACACAAGACTGACTCATGGGCCAATGATGCTAAAAATGAAGCACTTTGTGAAGGATGCCCAAAAGCCATTACGATCGCACATGTATGGAAAGATGTGCAACTTCTCAGACCAAAGACGTATGTACTTGTCTCCCCCAAACCTGAAAAATGTATTGGGGAAATTGTGACATAGAGGGTCTTATTAATTTCCTTAGGGAGACTAATTTTTTCAAAAAAATCTAATTATGCAAAAGGTTTATGCAATCATTTTTTGCACTTAGAGCAAAAATTTTTATTTTTTGATTTTTAATCTATTTTTTTTATTTTTAAGATATTTGTTGAAAATTTTTTAAAGTTTTAAATTAAAAATTTCCCAGTTAAAAAGGGTTTCGCCGCAAATGACCTTAGCTGTTGACGGGGGCAGTTTAATTTTTTTAAAAAATAAAATAAACCCTGGTTAAAAAGGCCTGTGGGCCCTGGGAGGTCATGGCGGGGGCCCTTCCGCAAGCCCTGTCCCCAAGGAGTAGAGTTTTTTTTGGGGGCCCTGTTTGGAAAGACTCCCCTGAGGGCCCCCCCCGGACAAAAGGGAAAAGGGTGGTTGCGGCCAGGTCCCCATTTGGGATTATTTCCTTGAGGTTTTAATTTTAAATTTTAAAATAAAAAATAAATTAAATATATAATAAATTTATATATAAAATAATATATATATTAAATATATATATATTTCCACACATACCCACACACAAAAACCCCACACAAACACATATATATATATATTTTATATATATATATATAGAAGTATTATATTAATATATATATATATATATATCCCCATATATAAAATTATAATTATTTTATATATATATAATATATTATATATAATAATTTATAATTAATAATATATTTTAGTGTGGGGTTGGGGTTATATATATATATATTATATATATAATATATATATATATATATTATATAATATATATAATTTACTTTTTTTCATATATATGTGTGTGTGTGTGTTGTGGGAATATATAAATAAAATATAATTAAACCCCAAATATATAATTTTATATATATTTTTATATATATTATATAATAATATTATTTTATATATAATATTTATTTATTTATTTATTTTTTTTATTATTTATTTTTTTATTTATTTATTAATTACATGGGGTGTTAAACAGGGGTTTTGAATATGAAATATTATATAATATATATTTATTTTAATATATATATATTATATTATATTAAAATATATATATATATACAATATTATGAATTATATATGTTTTACACTTTATTATATATATGTATATGTGTGTGTGTGTGTGGTTGTGTTTTTTTTTTTTGTGTAGTATGTGTGTGGGTGCGTGTGCGTGTGATGTGTATGTGTATGTATTCGTGTGTGTGTGTTGGTGTGTTG
>NC_051387.1:21857332-21859832 GCF_015228065.2 Penaeus monodon
GAGTGTAGGGCAGTTCGAGAGTTAACATAGGCCTGACAACACATACATAAGGACTGATTTAGAGACTTATTAAAGGCCTTGACTGTTCCCGCTATGCGTACGTATCAAACACATTAATGTATAAACGTAGATATCATTTGCACATGTACATCGTTGTACAAATTATGCATTATAATATAAAAGAGTGCTTGGCAAACAGTGTAACATATAGCCTCTCTCCAGTTGCAATAGTACTAGCACTGGTTAGAAATATTGTAAGTTAACGTAAATCTAATTGTGAAAGTGATTATGATTGTTATATATTGATTACAGGTTTGACTGCATTCCAATAAACTGTGAAGTGAGTACAACGTAGTGGTATCAGTCACCTCAAATTGCCACAGATAATCTAAGCGTGTAAAATGGCGCTTACATCGGCAGAGCTGCAAAGCAGAGTTCATCTCCTTGCACAAAAAAGTTCTGCTGCAGATCTACTGAAGAACGACACTGGGTGTCGTTCTTGCTCATCCCGAAGAGTGGAGAATTGGGCAGTGTAAGATGCTCTAGAGGAGCATGGATTTAGGTAGCTCATTTGCAACATCTTTTTGTTTGTGAAGATTATGCCATATATCTTCAAAGCAGGTGGTGATATGGATGTGCTCTCTCCAGTGACCATACACACATTGTCCCATACCCATGCTAAGGGGGTCCCAGAGTTAATTGAGGAGACATACTGTCTCCACAATATCCGTCTAGCCTCCTTTAGCACTCGCCTGGCCTTGGGGTGTTTCTTTTTGTAATTGATCAAGGTTACATCGCTGGGCCGTCGTTTCAACTGCCTTAATGCAGCTTTTCTTGCTCTGACAGCCTGTTGGCATTCATCAGGCCACCATGGTACCAGAGGTCGACAGTACTGTCCACTACTTTTGCAAATGGAGGCTACTACTGCAAAGTGAATTCGTGATGTGAAGTGGTAACAGCATCTTGAACACAATGGAAATAATTCACAGATCCTTGCAATGCTGCAGTTGATCTAAAATGTTTCCGGCCCACATGTTCAAGTCAGCATCTCTGCACTCCATTGGCTGGAATACCATTCAGCTCATCCAAAAGTGGAAAGTGGTCGCTTCCATGTAAGTCTTCCATGACCTGTCAAGTGAAATTCAACTGTGAATCAGGTGAACCTATTGGTAGGTCTATATTGGAGAATGTCCCAGTTTGAATTTGGAAATGTTTGGGAACATCACTGTTTAGTAAAATTGCACCTACTCTTAAGAACAAGGACTCCAAGGCCCTTCCTCGAGGGTTGCACAGTGTCCCCCAGAGGTGATGCTGACTAATGAAATCTCCCAAGAGTAGAAATGGATGAGGCAACTGCCCAAGTAGATCTTCCAAATCATCTATGTGGAGGAAGGTAGATGGATGCAACAGTATAAGGTCGTGTCAAGGTTTGCCCCACACCTTTAGGCTGTCCCTTTCCAGGATCTTGGGAGTATCTTTTGAAGGGTTGTTTACCTGTGGAACTAGTTTCCACAGGCTTCCTTTGGACAGGCTCAGGATTTCTTTGCCTGGGCAAAGGAGGACCTGAGCCTTTGCTTCAGGGGCATTCTGCCTAGCAGCGGAGGCCCCTGTGGATGTGGTGGCAGGATGTCACCGTTGAAGCCTCTGGAGCCTTGACTGATGGCTTCAAAGACCTTATTTTGGGAGGAGGAGCCTCCTCTATAGACCCCTCCCTCCTACTCCATTTCTGGTGGAACAACTCACCAGAGGCAGTTTCAGAAATTGAGGACTGAGGTTTAAAGGTAGTGGCAGTGTGTGTGGTGTAAGAAGTATTGGAGGGCATGGGATGCTGGAAAGGAGGATGGGCTAGAACTGAAGCAAAGGACTTACCTGGCTGTGCAAACAGCACACAGACACATCGCTTTGCCTCTGGAAAACTAACTTTCTCCTTGCTCCTTATTACCAATACTTCTTTTTTCAATTTTGTACCCTTTACATTGCTTTGAAGAAGCTTCTCTGCAGTGGTAACAGAATATTGGGCCTGGACAGTTGTCATCTCCTTGATAACCTGTTTTACCACACTTTACACAGACTCTTGGTTGTCCATTTTCCTTAAAATGGCAAGAGTTGGCTCCATGCCCATAACCCTGGCAGTGGAAGCACCGCAAAGGGTTGGGCACATATGGCTTTACCTTGAGGTGGTACCATGCCAACTTAACTGATTCTGGAAGGACTAACATTTCAAAACTTAGAAGGAGAGCTGGTGTCGACTGTTCCAAACATCAACTCTCTTCTTAAAAGGCTGTACTGCCACTACATTAAAATTGTTTAGTTCCTCTAACAGTTTCTCCTCAGAATAGTTCATCAGGTCTCAGAAAAAGATAATTCCCTTACACTGATTGAGTGTTTTGTGAGAACATGAAACTTGCGCCCCAGGAATGTCACATATTGCACGCATACAGTCACTCTTGTGACGAAACCTCAACTATCAGGCTACTATCTCGCTGCGGAGCGATGCGAG
>NC_051387.1:21862332-21864832 GCF_015228065.2 Penaeus monodon
CTCTCTCTCTCTCTCTCTCTCTCTCTCTCTCTCTCTCTCTCTCTCTCTCTCTCTCTCTCTCACACACACACACACACACACACACATTTAAAAGAGCATGGAATATTTTTCGTCTTGCCATTCTTATGTATCGAAAATATTTTATATACACCACTATGATCTCGTTTACTTTCCTCATTATTTGAAAATGTATTACTGAAATTATTAATATTATCATCATTTTCTCGGACAGGTTTGCCTCCAACAATTTATTTTCCAGTAACGACAATACTTCCAACTTTATCCTCCCCCACACCCTAAGCACAGACGATCCTTTTCTCTTTAACTCTGCTTCAGCGCTTCTAGCGGGAGCGATCCATTGCCTCCAGGTATGTGATCTCGGCTTGTTTGTGCCACAGCCTTTTTCAGCGATAATTTCGCCTCGGTGTTAACTTCTTTGCGTGTCCGTATTTGACAGGAAAAAAACATCCTTAACTAGTTATGATAACGATGATGATGATAGTGATGGTGAGAATGAGTGAAGATGATGATGATGATGATGATGATGATGATGATGATGATGATGATGATGATGATGATGATGATGATGATGATGATGATGATGATGGTATTTGTCCGTTGATACCGCTGCCTGTGTAGAGAATTTTTAATAAATCAAAAAAAGATGGGAATCTAAATTAGTAAAGTAAATTGATAAGGAACTTCCTTTATCAAGGCATTTCTTCATCATATGTTAAGAAGCAAATTAAAGGAAAAGGAGGTATGTCTTTCATGTAGACTAAATTACTGTTGGTTCCGAAAGCGTTACATCGAAAATATGTGGTCTGCTGAACGATCTTCATAGATTTTTATTTTCTTGGGCCACAGATTGTGTTGCCAATGTTAAAATGAGTATGTGATTACCTTTTTATAATTAGGTTATGTAAATTAGCATCATGGAGGAATTCTATGCTAGTGGATATGAAAATACTATTACTATTTTCGTATATGGCAGTCCTGAAATAGATAACGGAGCAAACTTTCTTTACTATCTTGGGAAACTTTATTTGCCTACAGTGTAGCCTTTGCACCTTTTGGATATTTCGGAGAGAAGTTACGCTTCTCTGATTATCATATTCTCGCGTTACTTTCCATAACAGCTTTCTATTTTCAAAGAATAAGGAAGAATGGACGCTCCCAGTATTTTCACGGTGAATAGCAAAGCGTCTTCAGATGGTACATTTTGAATCGTTGGCTCTAATGGTCCTGACAGATCCATTTATCTTCAGCTTTTTACACTAAGTGGAAAAGTCATTGCAATTTGCGGGAATAATTCCAAGGTGTAGGTAATGCCGTTCGATAGTGTATTATTGGACAGACTAACGTTAGTGTCTCCTTTATACAACGAATGATGCAGCTTTGTAAAATAGTATGGTTAGCTCTAGTTTAGATAAGAGGGGGGGGATGACAAACTATACCTTAAGTATAATTTATCATTATTACTATAACAAGGTAGTAACAGCTATATTTGCTATCGTTATTTTACATTGATGAATTACAGATGGATTATTTATACAATCGAAATCCCTTGAATGCATAAATATGCATACATAGTTGTACATATGACGACAACAACAATAATCATCATCATCATCATCATCATCATCATCATCATCATCATCATCATCATCATCATCATCATCATCATCATCATCATCATCATCATCATCATCCTATTTCTTCCTCTTACTATTTCCTATTTTACTATTACTATTATCATTAAATTCTAAATAATTTTTAAGTTATTATTCCTGCCATTATAACTATCACCAACACACCACAATCATGGTCATGTAGTATGCCCTTAAAAAAAACCTCGACTGCTAGGAAACATATGAATAAGCCGACTGTGCCCTGTATCTGCATAAGAAATAGGGTTAGACTGTGTCTAAGCGTCATAAAAGACTGGACTAAATTTTACTGTGGTAATGAAGCCCACTCTGGGTTAATTTCTGAATATCTTCTACCTATCTTGTATTGTTTATAATAATGTGAGGTTTAACTCACTGCTGATTTCTTCTTCTTCTTCTTCTTCTTTTTGTACAGAAATCCGATATAGATCTCAAAGTGAGGGAAGTACTGCAAGAAGGAGTTGACTTGAGTCGAGCTTCACAAACATTGCCGATCCAAGATAAGTCAGCCGAGCCAGCCAATCACGGCTTCTGTCAAATCCAGAATTGCTTTCCTTTCAAACTCTCGGGTTTCATGACTCAGCAATCCTCCAATATCCTTCAGTGATCGTAAAGCTTTCCGATCATTCCTATCTGAATTTCATACCCGTGAATGTCGAGTGCTGTGATGACGTAGGTCTATAATAATGTTATATGCGTACATCTGACTGGTACATGCAGAATGAAAATTGTAAGAGGATAGTGTCATTGCGAAGATGATCCGATAATATTCCCTTGCCTTTCATGAAAGAATGTCGACAAGCCTGTTAAGTTTTGCTGAGAATTAAAGA
>NC_051387.1:21869832-21872332 GCF_015228065.2 Penaeus monodon
ACACATCTATAATTCCACTTCTCCCCACTCTTAGCAAAAAAAATATATATATATAGAAAATATATATGTTATGCATATATATATATATATATATATTAAGGATATATATATACTATATATATATAATATAATTATTGCCTTTACAATATAGCATATATATATATGTATATATATATATATAATATATATATATCATATAGATATATAGATATAATATATATATATATATATATATGTTTGTGTGTGTGTGTGTTGTTGTGTGTGTTGTGTGTGTGGGTGTATGTAATATAGATATCTATCTATATCTATCTAATATATATTCTATATATATTATATATATCTCTATATCCTCTCTAGATCTGCATATATATTATATATATTATATAATACACATAATATGAAACACTATAATAATCCACTTCTCCTCACTCATTGAAAACAAAAAATATATATTTAATATATAAGTATATCATATATTAATATAATATACACACATATCGATATATATTATATATATTATATATATATATATAATTTATATATATATATATTATATATATATATATATGATATATACATATATATATATATACTATATATATATATATATCATATATATCTATATATATATATTATATATCTAGATGCCTGCATCTATCTAGTCTCTCTCTATATCTCTATATATTATATATATATATATATATATATATATTATATGCATCATTATATAACTTTATCTATATCCATATATACGTGTATATATATGCCATCGTGTCCTGTACATGTATATATACGTCGACATGTATACATTGTATATATATTATATATATATATTATATATATATATAGGTATATATACATATATACATGATAACATACACCTATATATATAGAAGTATATATATATATATATAGATATATATATATAATATAGATATATATCTATATATATATATATATATATATATATATATATGCATATATTTATTTATCTATTTATTTATTTATTTATTTATTTGTTTAAATATATTGATTATAATTAATGACATCATTCTTATAATTATTGCTGAAAACTAATCAGTAACAGGAGGAACAGTAACAACAGCAACAGCAATAACAACAATAACAACACAAATTAGTTACTATGAAAACAACAGCAAAAACAGCAACAATAAACCCTGTCCCAGCAAGAATGGCAAGAAGAAAACTCCTTCTTTCCCCTCCTAAATCATAACCCGAGATCTGACAGGAAAAGGGAAACTCACAATGGCAAAATACTCTCGCAAATTGTAGAAGGAACGGCCAAAATCACGAGTAAGATG
Organism: Penaeus monodon; assembly: GCF_015228065.2. Classification (NCBI taxonomy): domain Eukaryota; kingdom Metazoa; phylum Arthropoda; class Malacostraca; order Decapoda; family Penaeidae; genus Penaeus; species Penaeus monodon. Next base: position 21,871,155 of record NC_051387.1, read on the forward strand.
AAAGAGAGGATTCAAACGTTTCTGTAATATTCCCCTCGCGGCTTTGCCAAATGTGTGACGTTTTATTCAACGTTGACAAAGCCCACACACACACTTTCTCTTTTTCCATTTTCCGTTTTCTTTCCCGTCCCTCTGCCTTTCATCCGTCTTCATCTTGGGACCTTAAGTGTCTTTTCTAAATCTCATTCTGGCAATAGTGATCCGGTTGGAAAGAACGCCTTGGGTATTATATGATATGAACATTTGTAAAATGTGATGTGAGTGTAGGTTGTCAAAGGCCTGTCTTGATAATTAACTTAATGATAATGATGGCAGGGACTACAACTACTATTACTACAATTACTACTATAGCTACTACTACTACTGCTACTACTACCACAAATGATAATGATTAGATAATTATTATTCTTATTTCATTATTATCACATTTTTATTATCATGTAGTGATTAGCAGAAAGGCCATCATCTATAATTTGTCTTTGTTTATACATAATGGAAGATTTTCTTTTAAACACATTCGAATCCACATGTGCTGCTGGAATGTGCAATGAGTCCATTGTAAATCTAAAATCTCAAGTATTTTTGTTGATTCCCATGATCACAGCACTTATGCTTATGTCTAAGTCATATATCCCGTATACACACACATAAAATAAATTTCCTGTGCTATGCTTGTTTGTATTCAAGAAAAGTTTGTGGCATAAAGTACTGCATGTCTCAGCCTAATATAGCCAAACTTGTCTGGTACATAATGATGAAGGCTTTGCCGAATTTTGCCGATGATAAAACACTGAATATTGTAAGTATTTATGAATAAATCTCATTGCAACTTTTTTTTTTTTTTCGAAAACGGTTAACAGGAATGTATATCGTATGGGAAGTATTCCTGTGCTAGGACTGCACTACGACCCTCAAGTCTGTGTAGTTCTGGATAGATAATATGACATGAAGGGATCGCTGTTATCATAAGTGGTTAGGGCACAGAAAGAAGATATAGAAACTACTCAACATAATGATAGATAATAAACAAATACACAAACAAGCAAAAAGTAGTGTATCACTCATTTATATTTAATAAGATCTCTCTCTCTCTCTCTCTCTCTCTCTCTCTCTCTCTCTCTCTCTCTCTCTCTCTCTCTCTCTCTTTCTCTTTCTTTTGCCCTCTTTCCTTCTTTACC
>NC_051387.1:21913852-21921352 GCF_015228065.2 Penaeus monodon
AGCAGACACACTCAACATCTCTGTGGGTTTGCACACACAATTCTGGTGGAGAGCTTGGGTCTTACCAAGGTTTCTGTTTGATTGTTCCCTGGGCTGCTGTGCCCACATCAGCAGCAAACAAGGGTAGATATTTTAATGGAAAATTTGAACAAGTGGGATGAAGACTCTGCAGAGAATTGTGACAGGGGAGGAAACGTAGCTCTACCAGTATAATATCGAGGACAAAATTCAATCAAAGCAGTAGCTGCCCAGGCGTGGAAGTGGACCAGTCAAAGCAAAATCTGAGCATTCAAGAGGAAAGGTCATGGCTACCATCTTCTGGGATGCAAAGGGGATTTTGCTGGTTGACTTCCTCGATAGCAAGAAAGCAATTACACCTGCTTATTATGAATGCGTTTTGAGATAGCTTTCCAAAAAAAAAATCTCTGAAAAATGCCCTGGTCATGCTCAAGAAGTTTGTTACATGAATTTCGATGGGAAATCGTCCGGCATCCACCTTACAGCCCATCCGACTGATTTTTGTTTCCAAACTTTAAAAAATCATTGAAAGGTAGCAATCTTCCAAGTCCATAGCTATGGCCCTCGTTCCCTGTGCACTTACGCAGCGCATGTGAACCTAAGCCACAGAATCCAGAACCAAGATCAGCAATCCCCGATCCTCGAGTGGAACTTAAAAATAGCAGCAGCAACAAAGGACTGCCCAGTCCTTAGCCAACTGGGGAGCCTCACCAGCTCCCCCATTGATTTCCACTTCACCTTCAGCTTCCAGCCATATCTGTGGGCACTCACACCCACAACAATCACTCCATAAAGAGATATAGACCAGTCCAAGTAGTAGATGCCAACCATCTACTATAAGACTATTTTCTTTGTTGCTCATATCTCTTAGAGTAGGTGCTCATCTTGCAGCTGCTCACTGAACACTCACTGCACCATACTCAAGACTAGATGGCTGTAATGACCTTCTTTATCATGTCTTTGTCCACATATACGAATACCCTCTTCTTGTTGGCAATCAACAATGAACATTGTCATTTATATGATCACTTGAGCTTAGGTTCCTGTTTATGATTATTCCAAGGTCTTTTTCTTTATCTGCTTTGTTTAATATTACGTCTCCTAACTTTTGGTATAGTGGAACCTGACTACTTGGCATTTATTGTTGTTTAACTCCAAATAAATAAGTTCTCAATGGCACTTTGGAGACATTGGCGTCTATTATCTTTTTTTCTCTCAATTTTGCGTCGTCTGCAAACATATTCAGATTTGATCCTAAATCATTTATGAAAATTTAAACATAATCGGCACCAACACTAATATTTCCTGCATTACTTCTTTGTCATTTTAAGTCATATTTTCTCTTATCAAGATTTTCTTATATTCTTCGTGTTTGACCAGGACTTTAGTTTTCTTTATTACATCATACCATTTGCTTTTTCATGAATGTTACCTTTAAAGAATAATCCCAACCTCCTGTGGGCTATGATATTCGGGATTTATGACCTTTAAAATATTGACAATCAATATTTGTTGTATCGCTCGATTCCATCTTCTGCAACTTTTTTCATGTCCTTGTTACATCAGCCAAATTTGCAATATTCCTTGCGTGTTCCAAGGTGTGATTTAAATTGTTTTTTCTCTACCGTCTCTGCAAGCTGTGTTTTATTTCATCCCTTGTGATCTTGATGGGTTTTCTAACTTTTTTCCATTTCATTCACAGTTTCCTTTACTTTAGATACATCGGCATATTAGCTGTCATCTTTTTTCCTCTTCCATTATTTGGGACTGGCTGCTTGACAAATTGCTTTCAATCTGCTTAACAGTTTCCTGTACTTTGATTACTTCAACTTTTTCTTGCAGATTCTTTGCCTCGATTTGACTACTGTTGCCAATCTTGGTTTCTACTTCTTCCACCTTTCCCTTTGTTCTTTGATTTCCATGCCAGATTTTTCAATATTCTCTGAATGGTTATTTTCCTTCGCAAATTATCCACTAATTCCTTCAAATTTACGTTTTCTTCGCGTATTTTCGAACATTCTGCTGTCTGGTTGTCTACCTTGACTTCAAGAGCCTTAGTTCTACTCATTAGAGAAACACAAAAATAGAGCTGTACACGCGGCAGTTATCTCTATGCACGAAAATACCAAGCGTAGTCGCGGTCACTTCTCGCCTCCCTCTCCTTCGCGCTCACCTCCCGGCTCACAAAACTTCACTGACCTTTTCAAAATTTCACTCATTCGTTCACTTTATAACCCAAATTATTCTTTCAACATGAACCGTACACATTTACAGAACCCATGGCTAGCAGTGTGTGTGTGTGTGTGTGTGTGTGTGTGTGTGTGTGTGTGTGTGTGTGTGTGTGTGTGTGTGTGTGTGTTATATATATATATTATGATAATAATATTATATATTTAATATTGATAATAATCTTAAAGATCAGTATTAGGAATAGAAAGATGAAATCTTGCTTCTTTCTTCTTATAACACATCAAACATTTCTTGCGACTTACGTCCTTTTTCAGCGACATAAATCCAACCTGTGAAGAGAAGACTAGGCCTATGTGACCTTATGCTTCAAGACATATACAAATTTACAAGAGTGTGTAATTACAATACAAAAGGTAAATGCTCTCCAGCAGACAAACTAAAACGAGGTAGTCAATCTCAATTACACAATTATTACTCGAATCTCACACATTAAATAAATCCAAAGTATTGAACAGAAATTTAAATATTTTTTTCCTAATTAGTCTAAATAAGGATACTTTTTTCACTAACATTCACTTCATGTGCAATAAAATTTCGATAGTCCATAATTAAAGTGGAATTATCAAACAAATTGCCAAAACCAAGAATATCGTAGCTTAACAATTACACATATTAATCAGAGGAAACTTCTTGCATTGATCAAAACAAATCCAGAGGGAGGCTATAGTAGGAACCGACAACAAATCAATAATGCTTACAAATAATGCAATATATATATGACTAGAGAAACCCAGGCATCAATTTGTGAGAAAGCCGGCGTCAAAAAAAATCCGTACTATTTGGACATAGGAGTCTGATTAAGGTCGTCAGATTGCAAAGAAGAAAAATGAACAGATAAATCATAACTACTAATAATATAAATCTAAAACGCTGTTCAGCCACACAATTCCGTTGAAGCCTCATGGAAGAATCTTCGCGTTTGGGCGTTTACAAATGGAAAACATAACCACTTCGTCAACATTATAAAAAGAGAACCTGAATGCGTTACGGGGAAGATATTTCAAATTTTCAATATTAGTAGATAATAGTTTAGATTTTATTTCAGATGCCAAATCCAAAGGCTCTATAAATTACTCAAATCATAATCATATTGAGATGAATCGAATGATTTCATATTTGTTATCTGTTATTAGAGAAGGGATGATTTCCTGGCACGAAATAATATTTGATTGAGGACTCTGTAAGATTTACTAGTTTAAGGCCTTTGCTTCTGTATGAATAACCCTTATGTCCGTCTATCCGCATGAACAAATTCCGGGATGTTTTTTTACAGTTATCACAAGAGGATTTATATACGATACAAGAGCATAATGATCTTGGAATTGTACCTGTCTAGATTATGTCAAATAATCCAAAATATGGGAAGATTATCTGTCTTTAGGTACAATTTAGGGAGTACTGATGGTACGATTAATCTATTCAAGATTTTTTTAACGTTGGTGTAGATAATATTGATGGGAAAACCATTCATCTTAAGGATGTTGATCATAAAGTTTATTTCCTTGTGAAATATTAAAAAGTTCTTAAATATCTGAATGCTTTGTATATTAGAATAGTAACTAAATTACTTTTATATTTTGTAGGGATGTAAGAATTTAATTTATGGCGAGGCCAGTAATAGGTAGGCCTTTATATGGGTTGATGACATGATATATTTATTTTCATGGGAAATGTTGATATCCACAAAGTAATCATTTGACTCGAGTTGATGTGTAAATTCTTTATTACGGTATTTTCCATGCAGATGACCTAAAAACGTTTTAATATTATCCTTTGACTTTAATAACTGCAACGCATCATCCACATACAGAAAATCATTACAATTGAAATTATCAGGTCGGTCCTTTTTTTCTTTTCTTTTTTTTTGATAACACATAAAGATACTTCCATGAGTAAGTCCTATAAGGCTTGTAAATTTTGTTTGTACAGTTTATCATTAAAGTAAAATATACATGTATTTGTACTGATATCTGATAGTTACCGTGGCTTTTAAAAAAAGTATCCATAACGCAACGTTTGTTAATTTACATACCTCAAAGCATGTATTCATTTGCATTGGGGATATTAATCACAGGACTTATGAATGATAAATGTATTTTGCATTGTGTTTTTATTTGTAGTAAGCTTTCTCAAATGGAGGATAAAAAAATATACTTTGTAATCAATGGTTCCTGTGGTTGATTAAAAAGTCTCATATATCAATTTAATTGGCTATATCATCAATATCTGCGTGTTTGTTTGTGTGTGTGTGTGTGTGTGTGTGTGTGTGTGTGTGTGTGCGTGTGTGTGTGTGTGTGTGTGTGTGTGTGAGATTGTGATAATTCACCTCAATCGATGCTTCCAGCCGAGTATTTGGTTGTTTGCTTGTTGGGTTTGTGTTCGTTTGTGCGTGTGAAGGCGTTTAGTTCCCGCCACCGAAGGTTGGTGACGCTCAGCATGGACGGTCACTTAGCTCCGATCTTCTCGACTGATCACGTGTGAGTATACAGACTTGTACGGTCTATTTATATCATGGCTATATTGAATTGAAAAAATGTATATTTCAATACATGTTATAAAATCTGCAATTGACGAGACTCTAATGTACTTTTTCAGCCTCTTTTTTCTGTTGCTTATGAGCAAACCCGAGGGAAAGTCCAGCAGCCCCTTTTACTCTTCAGCTGGTCAAATTCATACCTTGGCGCCACACACCTCGCTGCCACCTCGCTGCCTCTCGCTGCCACGCCTCCCGCTGCCACGCCTCTCGATGGCACGCCTGTCTCCGCCACGCTTCTCGTCGCCACGCCTCTCGCCGCCACGCCTCTCGCCGCCACGCCTCTCGCCGCCACGCCTCTCGCCGCCACGCCTCTCGCCGCCACGCCTCTCGCCGCCACGCCTCTCGCCGCCACGCCTCTCGCCGCCACGCCTCTCGATGGCACGCCTGTCGCCGCCACGCTTCTCGTCGCCACGCCTCTCGCCGCCACGCCTCCCCCTGCCACGCCTCCCGCTGCCACGCCTCCCGCTGCCACGCCTCGTCCGTAGCTCGTCCGTCGCGTCACCTTGTCCTAATTGTAAGGCGTCGTATTTTTGCCATTTCCATCAGTGACTGATCGCACTAATTAATAATTATAATTAATGCTGGTTTCTTTTAGTTTAAAAAAGGAATACTCTTGTTTATTATAAGACAACTTTTACTATCGTAGATATTGTAAAAACCGTACAAGATGAGGGAATTTCTCCAGGAGACATAAATACTTTAGTTACTTGTGAGAGAGATAGCGGGGAAGTAGAAAGAGAAGAGAGACAAAGAGAAAGAATTGAAGAAACTAGAATTTGAGACGGAAGCGAGTTAGAGACGCCAGCATGCGTTAGCTAACTGGGTGTCGGAAGCCAAGGCTCCGTAGTTATTGCGGGTCAGTCTGCTTATCCGGATTTGAAATTGCGTAACTTCTCTGAGAGTAAAGATGACATTCGTGATTATCTTGAACGCTTTGAGAAGATTACTGAATTACAGAATTGAAAGGTAGAGTGTTATCATGTGTTCCTCGGAGCACATATAACAGGTAAAGCCTTTAAAATATTCTCTCGAACTACGAATCTGTTAAGGATGCCTTACTTAAAATTTATTGCTTAGATGCTGAGTTTTATTGTAAGAAATTCAGGGAAAGTAAAGGGAATGACAACGAGTTGTATGTTCAACTAGTTACTGGAATGGAACAGTACCTAAGAAGTTGGATAAGTCTTCGAGAGGCGAGAGAGGATTTCAGTGATCTTTGTGACTTCCGTGTTAGAGACCAATTACTAAGCAGCTGTTCTTTATATATGCAGATATTTTTAAAGGGCGATTATTTGACAGCACTGTTGCTATGGCTCAAGCTGCCGATAGATTTTGAGCTTTTTGAGCTTTGAGATTTTTGAGCATTAGATCCCGGAAGATTCTGCGAGAGAGGAAACGAGCGAAAGGCTTGACGCAAAGTCTTAAGTGGTTTGTCACAACTGCAAAGCAACGGGGCACATTCGACCTAACTGTCCTGAATTAAAAAGATCGGGGTCGGGTCATCAAAGGTTAACTTCGTTTTTTAATCGGATCTTACTTCGCAGAACAGTGTTACCTACGATGCGATTTTATTTAACAAACCCGTTAATGCTCTCTTTGATTCCGGATGTTCAGCTATTATAGTAAAAGATTCCCCGATTCCCCCGTATGTAAAACGTCGAAAGGCCATTACACTGTACGATTACCTTGGTGTCGGCAAGACTTTTCCCGAAATTCGGTGCTTCATAAAGAATCGATTTTTGACTGGACGGGGAATGCCGTCGTGGCGCACATCAAATTCTGACATTTTAATCGGACTGGTACCCGGAGTCAAGGTGCCAGCATTAGGTTTAACGGGTAACAAGTATAATAACAGCAGCACTTCAGTTATTGACAATCCTGAAGTTGCAAATGCTGCTGACATAGCCATGAGAGTCCAGGCTTGCTGAGGTAAAATAACTGACATTGCTAAATCTCGTGCCTTAAATATACCTGAATTAATAATTAAGGACATTACAAAACAAGAGCTGATTGACGAACAAGGCAAACACGTAACTCTGAATGATATAAGGTCAAAAGTAGAGAGAGGGAGCACAGTAAGTGTCAAACATAGAACTGTAAAGTATGAGAAGGTTAACGATCTCATTTCTAGAATTTGCTTCCAAAGTAAAACTGAAAATGAGATCGGCATGAAGCAATTAGTTGTCCCTCGTAAATTCAGACAAGTCATCCTGTCAAGCACATACCATTCTCCTGTTGCCGGACACTTCTCGCCTCCGGGCTAGTACAGTGGTAACGTGTCGGCCTCTCATCCGAGGGGTCGGCGGTTCGCGCCCCGCCCAGGCGCGAGAAGTTGCAATTGTCGCCCGGAGGTTACTGCTATGGCTGGGCACCACGGCGGGCAAGGACTCGGTTCCGCCGAGTCAGCAGCAGCTGACACACGTGAGCAAAATCAAGCAGACACTATATCATACCAAGAATATCCATTGTAACAAATGGAATCCAAACCAAACTTCTCGCATCGTAAAACAAGAAAAATATATTTTACAAATACTGGCGCTTTTGCCGTTCGTGTCCAGCGTGTCAGAGATCATCCCCTAAAGTGAAGGTAAGAAAATACCATTAGTATAGTCCGTGATAAATGAACTGCTTATATCTTGACCTTAAGAGACTGCGCTACTCGTTTTCCTGAAGCTGTACCTCTACGCAATATCGAT
>NC_051387.1:21948852-21966352 GCF_015228065.2 Penaeus monodon
ATTGTTAATAATTCTTATTTCAATTCTCTCAGTGTTAGAGATTATTTCTATTATATCAGCTGCTACGATTTCTTATTGCTTGTGATTTTCGTTATCATAATTCATCGATTCATGTGAAACTGCCTGGTCATTCTTTCTTTCCTTTCATGACAATCATTCAAATACTGACAGATTTTCACAGCCTTTCTTTTATTAATTATTCTATATTGCAAACGTCATCTCATCTTCATTACATAGTCCTTGGTGACGACCCCACGCTGGGTTCTGAACATGTAATTAGTATTAAGTCGAATGTTGTCCTTTATACGTGCCCAGACGCACTCTTATCTCCCAGCTGGGATCGGCGCCGTGATGCGCCCAATGTTTTTACGACTCTACGTGGGCTTAGCCCCGGCATTTCCCAATGGCATGGGGTGCCCAATTTGCGTATTATTATTTTTGCTACGTATGAGCTCGTCCTGGTAGTACTCTCTTCCTCCGGGAACATTTATGTTTAGTGTAACTTATAACCACGTGGGTCCTAAGAGAAGCTGTCCCGATTTGCTTGCACCATGCGTTGCTCTACAAGCTTTGTCTGTTCCGTCACAGACGTGTCACCTTTCATTAATTTCACATACTGAAAGCAGGATAATTTCTGTGATTTCGCATAGTAGGTGATATAATGTTGCAATTACCGTATAATAATAACTATATTGTCACACATGAATATTACTTTCGTGCTCTCAGATCGTTATCGATTGCCTTTGCCCAACAATACCCCTCACCCCCTTACGACCCTTAGCGCTCCCCCTCCTCCCTTTTGCTTATCTATTTCAACTCGTACCCATTCTATTTTTTTACTCTCACTCGCTTTATTTATTCGTTATGATTCTATACCTATTCGTCTCACTGTTATATTTTCTACTCCTGTGCTTACTCTGACTTACTCATTTCACAACTCTAGCTCATCTATTCACCGCTCACCTCTACGAGCCACATAGGCACATCGGTCTCTCCCGTATAAACCATGTTAATTGCACCTGCGTATAGTTTCATTGTTGCTATCGACTTATACCTATCTTGTACTCTTGCTTTGCATTACGTTTTATCGTGCCCTATGTTGTCGTGAGCAAGCGTATATGATGTAATGAGTGGCTCCCAAACACTCTGAGGACTTCATTATCTATTTTCATTATAGATATGCCTCGGATTGCTGATGGTGTCCGTGTTCTATGAAACGAGAATAACGATATGCATTTCGTATAATTTATATTATATATGTTATTGAACAGCCCACTGTTGACCTTCGCACTGTTGCATCTTTATTTTCTCTTAGGAAGTTTGTCGTTCAAGACTGTCCTTGCGGACACGACAACCTTTCCTTCATTATAATTATGTACAATGCTTATCTCCTTACAATTTCACCTCTATCTATCCTGAGACAATTGCAACTCAAGCAAGTCCTTGCAGGTTATTGTAATTGTCTCCCCAAGCATGTTTCCTCTGTCTATCTCTTGACAGTTAAATTGTTAATATATATGTATATATGCATATATATATATATATATATATATATATATATATATATATATATATATATATATATATATATATATATATAAATATGTATTATACAATCTCAAACATTAGTATCACTGCAATATATCTGATTATATCTTACATACGGCCCTTATTGTCACACAATCCCCCCCCCCCTCCTGTTCGCTCTCTTGTCTCTCTGCCTGTCTCTCTTAAGCCACGCCCACATCTCTCATGACCTTTGCCCACTACCGTTGCCCGTACAATCGTGACTCTGCATCGAGTCACGATCCTGCTCGGACGCTGCCTCCTCCCGGGGTCACCCGCCAGGGCTCCCGCCTTACTGGGGCTACGCTGCCCGGGTCCCTTCATCTGCACCAGGCGGCCATTCTAACTCCGTCCACGCTAAGCTGCCAATAAACTCGTGAAACCTGTGTTTCACTCAGCCAAACCCCTAGCAGATTGGTGGACAGCAGTGACTACAAATACCTGACAGTGTGTGTGTGTGAGAGTATTTATATTTGAATATAAACACACACACATATACATAAATATATATATATATAATTATATATATATATATATATATATATAATATATATATATATATATAATTATATATATATAATATATTATATATATATCATAAATTATATATAAAATATATATTTTATATTATATAATATATATTATATATTATATATAGATTTATCTATATGATTTTATATAACACACACTACACAACACACACACAACACACACACACACACACACACACACACCCCACACAACACCCCACAACAAAAACACACACATATTATTATTATATTATTATATTATATATATATATATATATATATTATATATAATATATATAATATAATATATTGTATATATAATCTATAATATATACTAATATATATATAATATATATATATATACACACACAATATACAATAAAATAATAATACTATATATATATATATATATAATATATTATTTTTATATATTATATATAGTGTGTTGTGTATGTATTTTGTATGTATGTATGATGTATGTATGTTTTGTATGTATTTTTTAATGCACACCACACATTTATTTTTATTAATATTTATATATAATAAATATATATAATATATATATAATATATATATATATTATGTATATATATATAATATACACACACACACGCAACCCCCAACACACACACACCACACATACACACCACACCCACACATATATATATATATATATATATATATTATATTATTAATATATATTATATATAAATGTTATATATGTGTGTGTTTGTGTTTTGTGGTGGTGTGTAAAGTATGTTAAATACACACAACACACCCCACACACACACACACAACAACATCACACACACATACACACAACACACCAACCCCAAACACACATACAAACACACACACAACACCACACACCACACACACACACACACACACACACACACACACACACACACAACACCACATATAATAATATTATATATTATATATTAAAAATTAAAAATATATATATTTTTAATTATATTATATGGGACATATATTTTGCAATGTTCATGGTTGTGATATTGGAATATACCCTTTGTGTGTGTGTGTTGTGGGTGTGTTGGGTGTGTGTGGTGGTGGTGTGTGTGTGTGTGTGTGTGTGGTTGGTGTGTGTGTGTTAGTGTGTGTTGTGTGTGTGGTGTGGTGTGTGTTGGTGGTGTGTGTGCGGGAAATTCGGGGGGTGTAGTTGAGTTTTTTTCGTCCATATGTTCGTTTTCCATGTGTGTGTGTTGTTGTGGGCGTGCATTTGGGAGCAATACTCCAAACCCGGTTTATCTACATACGAATCTGTTCGAAAACCGGGTACAGCTTTCGCGCATCAATTTACAGAGACACAATCTGGCAGTGCGCGTCCCTTTTGGAATATGTTCAGAGCCTTAGAAATCAATTCACAGTATATACAATATATACTTTCATATTGCAGTTACATGTAATTGTGGATCAGACGGAAATAACGTGATGTTATTAGTTGCAGAATATAGAGACCAAACAATATCTAACTGTCTTACGGATATACTTAGGGTTTGAGCTTAGAGTCCTATATACTTACCCAAAAAATATTTAGCAAAATTTATAAACTACTATTAGATTTATCATCATAAGACACACACACACACACACACACACACACACACACACACACACACACACCACTCTCACATGCCACACATACACACACACACACACACACACACACACACACACACACACACACACACACACACCACACACACACACAACACACACAACACACACCTGCACAAAACGCACAGAACATAAATACTTACACACGCACACTAAAAATACTATTCAATTCAGGAAGTAGATACATTTTTGGGAATATTTTGCTATTCATTACGTGATCATTTGCAGCAGTGGTTATTGAAAAATACTTTTTTTTCCTAAAATAAACCCTTTTTCAAAACCCCCCTGAGTTATATTTTTAAAACTTTTCCGGAGGCGGAGGCGGACAATCTTTCGTAATAAACTTTCAAAAACAAAAGCGAAAGGGAAACGTAATTTGGGCAATGATTGTCAGGGTCTTATAAAATTTTTAAAAAATCCGTAAAAGGTAAAAAAAGGGAAGAACACACATAGTCACGTATCATACGTTTCACACACACATACACACACGCACACACACACACCCCACACACACCACACACAACAACACAACACACCCACACACACCACACACACCACACACCACATACAAAACAAATCACAACAAACACACACACACCACACACATACAACAACACACCACACACACTCGCACCAAATATTTTTTTAAAAAAGTGTTTTTTAGATTTTTAAAACTTTTTTAAATCCTACTCTCGTCGCAAAAATCCTGTGATTTACAAAATGGATATTGATTAAAATAGCAAAAAACCCCCCCCCCCCCCCCTCTCACTCCCTCTCTCTCTCTCTCTCTCTCTCTCTCTCTCTCTCTCTCTCTCTCTCTCTCTTCCCTCTCTTCCCCTCTCTCTCTCTCTCTTTTTCCTCTTTCCCATATTTCCTTATTTTTTTCCATATTCTGTCCCCCAAGTTCCCGATTCAAAGGCGAATTCGGCAAAGCTGATGAAATTCTTTGATCTCATAAGTCTTCTCGAGGAGAAGAACCCCCCAAAACTTCATTTTTAATTAAATGAAAATTGGGAAAGTGGCTTCGACGCCCCGGACCAAAAACCCAGCGTTTATTGGACTGACGTTTTTTTTTGTTTTTGTTTTTTTTTCAAGTGCTTCAAATTTCAAATTGTATCTTTTTCGGTATTTTTTTGCTTTTTTATCACCCTTTTTGCCACCCTTTCCTTTGGGAAACTAATGCTTTTTTTGTGTATATTATGCTTTTTGAAAAAGCGGGACAGCATTTTAATGAACCCTTTTTAAAACATGCTAACCCCAAAAAATTTACTGATTAAACGTGGACTGTCAAAAAATTTCCTTTGAAGTTGTAGATGAAATATTTAAAAATCTTTATTTCGTGTATTAACCGACCTCGATGGTTAACAAACACGGCATATGGGGCGATAAAACCTACATTAACTTTTAACTTATTAGCGCTTTTGTGTGTTTTTTTGGGTGCTGATACACACAGAAATACATGCGATAAAAAACCCACACCCACAAAACCCCACACCACAAAAACATCATACACACACACACACACAACCTACACACACACAACCATACCATAAAATCACCCCCAAAAAAACACACCACACACCACACAACACACACACACCACACACACCACACACACACCACACAACACACAAAAACCATACACATCAAAACACATACAAACACCCCCCCCACACACACCACACACAACACACACACACACACACTTAAAATATATATATAATATATATATATATATTATTATAATATATATATATATATGATATGTTATTATATATATATGTATAATATATTTTAATATATATATATATATTTTATATATATATAATATATATATTTATATATTTATATTAGTTTTAAATCCCTTTTGGGAAATGGGGACCCCCACGATCAGATTCTGGCAGATTTTTTATGGCCGGACCCCCTTCCTACCCAACGCTGTTTACCCGGTTTTGGGACCGGCACGGGGACTTAGGCTGGCTTGCCCACTTAGTGGCTGGGTTTAGGAAAATCGAGGTGAAGTTCCTTCCCCAAAGGAAAAAACGCCCCGGCCGATACTCGAACCCTCAACCAAATTCCCGTCGGACAGCTTAAATCCGATCTCTAACCATTGCCTACCACGGCCTTATATATATATATATATATTATTATATATATAATATATATTTATATATATATATATATATATTGTGTGTGTTGTGTGTTTGTGTGTGTGTGTGTGTTTTGTGTGTGTGTTGTTTTGTGTGTGTGTGGGGTGTGTGGTGCGTGTGTGTGGTGTGTTGTAGAAATATGTATAGTATATATATATATATTAAAATTATATATATATATATATATAATATATATATAATATATATATATACATCATACATACACACAGATTGAACTACCTCCACGAATTTACTGGCTTTAAAGTTTATCGACCGATAGGGAATATTTAACTTTCGTATCGCCTGTCTTGCACCGAGGGGCTGACGGGGGCCCACGGAGTGTTTTCAGCCCCGCATGTCCCCATCACCCGGGGGCAGGAGGGGGACAAAACGCAGCAGGTCGCCGCCGAAACCCCGTCATACGGGGTCTCGCCTGCGGGTAGCGATGTAGCGTTGAGGGGAAGGCGTTTTGTAGTTTATGTAAAAGGTTTCCCCAATTTTGATGGCCGGGTTCTGTGTAGATTCCAGCTGTGGTTCTCTCTCTCTATGTATGTGTGTGTGGTGTGTGGTGTGGTGTGTGTGTGTTGGTGTGTGTGTTTGGGGTTGGGTTTGTGTGTGTGTGGTGGGGTGTGTGTATGTAAAAAATTAATAAAATTATAATCGGTTTGTTGATTTCAAACAGCCAGAACTGAAAATATACATAGAAATACAGATAGAAGACAAACTATATTACATAAAATATAAAAAAACACATAACAAAGTAAAACTAACAATCAATAACCAAAAAAAACAGATAAACAAAAGCCCAAATACAAAATGGTGATAGAATTGACAAGTAAATTGGGCTATGTTCGTTGATGAGTCGATAGAGTGGGGACTGTGCTCCCTGGGAGCGGGCAGTGCGGGCCCTGATGGGCACCAAGTTTTTTTTTGGCGGCCGTAGGGCCCGGGGAGGCGGGGCCCCGTCCCGGGGGGAGCAGGGGGGTGGATGGCCAGCAATTTTTGACAAACTGCTGCGTGAGGTTGAGTTGTGGGGGCGAGGGGGGTGAGGCCTAGGGCCCCGGGACTGTCAAGCTGGTATAGACGGGGCCGAGAAAAGATCTTGGGGTGCCCTTTTCTGCACCCTCTCAAGTTGTAGCACTGGGTGGCGGTGAGGAAGGGGGACAGGGAGGGAGGTGTGGGCAATTTAAGCAGGATGAATACCTTAGATATTCTGAAAATCCGGGGTGGAACGCCAAGGGCTTGAGGGGAGCAGCATGTAAACCTGTACGAGGAACCCACGATGTCCTTTACGTGCTGCGTCCCGGAGAGCTTATCGTCGTGTGACACCCAGCACTTTGGGGAAACGGACAACGTCGACAAATGATTGTCCAACGTGGGCGGGGGGGGGTGGTTGAGAAATCAAATTTTCATCTCAAATGACTTCTGGCGATTGATGGGTTTAAGTTTATTTGGGTGTCCAGGAGAGGGGGTTGTCGAGGGGGTGCTGGGTGGCGGATGGTCGGGCAGGGAAAAAAATCAATGGCGGGGCGATGGTCGACATCCACGTATTTCAAAAAAATTCGGTATCAAGGAAGCGCGTTAATCATGACGGAAATTAGGGGGCCCATTCTAGTCCCCTGGGGGACTCACCGGGTGGCGAAAAACTGGGGACTTGACCCCCCATGCGCACGGCCGTTGCCTGTTGGAGAGAAAATCTCCAACTAGGGGATAGGGATTCTGATGCCTGTGGAAAACCCCCTGCTTTTGAGATGACCGTAGTGTGGTCCACCAGGTCAAAAAACTTTCTTGAAATCATGAAAATGCTGGTGCTTAGGTTTTCGCTTGTCGAGGTGGGGCGTGGGCGAATCAAGGAACTGACGGGCAAAGTGTGGGAAAGGGCGTATTTGCCGAAATGCCGATGTCACGCTGGGCCGAGGTCCCGGTAAGCCCCGTCGGGGACAAAGCTTTCACACAGCAGGGTGGGCAATGGAGTAAAAGGCGAGGGTCGAATTCGCCGAAAGAGGCGGGGCTTGGGTTTTTCCCCAAGGGGGGTACAAATCGGTCTTCCATTGTGATGGGCACTTAAGACTGTTGCAATGGGGGTTTTTTTAATGGAAGTAAAGGATGGCAAGTTCCATGCGAAATCCCTTTAGAGGACATTGGCAGGTCAAAGGGAGTGGTGGGTCTCTTGACGCAGATTTTTCCCAGCTTCTGAACACCTGGGGTGACTGACTGTGGAGCAAGTAAGGGCCCGGGAGGTAGGCGGGGGGGCGGGGGTGTCCCGGGGGGGTACCTGACAAATTGGGGAAATGGCTTGAGAGCCTCTGCTGCTTACTGGGGGTAAGGTTTCTGGGGCATGGAAAAGATAAACTGGTTGCGAGTGATTTGTAGGGGGTGATGTTGTGCATGGAAGGTTTATTTCCTATTGAAAGGCGTTTGAGCAGCTTTATCCAAGGGAGGTCCAAGGGTGTTTACTGAGTGACTTTTTCAGAAAGAAGTGGGGAAAGCTGTATGAGGTCGAGAGTGTATGCCACTTGTCCCCCAATCAACAGCGTAGAAAGTCAGTCCACGGGTGTTGGGTAATCCACTGCCCCAAACTGTATGATTGAAGACGTGTGAGTGGCCTTATTTCCTGGTCTTGGTCTGCTTTGGCTGAGAGACGGTAGGTGAAGGCAGCCATAACACTGATACGTGTCTGCTGCGGCCGACAGGAGAATACGGTAGAGGAGGCTGGTACCAGTCATGTAAATCAGAAAGGGATCAAATCCAGGGTTCTTTGTTCATAAGTGGGAAATTTTACTACTTGTGACAGATGGAGCTCATTTTGCAGGTCGAAGGTGTCTATTTCACTAAAATCACCACATATTATCATCTTGCATGACGGGTATCGCACGTGCAGAGGGTCAATGGTGTGGGTCAGGTGGCTGAGTAGCATTTGTTTGGGGGGGGCTCGTGGGGGGGGGAAAATCACCCCAGCAGATGAGGGACGCGGTGAGGCGAGGGTGGTGAGGAGGGTTGACCCGCACCCACAACACTTCCAGGTCAACCAGAACTTCCACGTCCAAGGGGGTGGGCGAGAGGTCATTTTGGTGTGTGTGTGTGTGTGTGTGTGTGTGTGTGTGTGTGTGTGTGTGTGTGTTTGTGTGTGTGTGTGTGTGTGTACATACGCGTTAGCCCATGCATGGATTTGCTGAAGTTGGGGTAATTCAAACCTTGATGCGGTAGTGGCTGAGTCATCACATCGTACATATGATGGTGACTTGAGAACCACCAACAATTATTACCTAAACAACTACTCCCCTGGGGAAAGATCATTGATTCACCAATGATCTTTCCACTGCATTGTGGCATCTGTGGGATGAAAAAGGCTTCGGGAGTCAACCCAGAGGAGTAATCCGAAGCCGGAGTTATCGCTTGCGAGCTTGTTCTGGCAACTTCTGTAATGTCGGCATAGACGTCGGTCTATGTCGTCAATCTATGCAATCCATTTTGATGCATCAACTGCGTGGAGAGAGGGAGTATGCTGCATGAGCAATGGCTTGCTTCTCACATTCTTTCGCCCAGGCACTGAAACAACCATACAGGAGTGGGTAGAGACAATAATGCCATAGTCGACATCGACTGCTCCTGGCCTTCGATACATATGTGTGTGTGGGGGGGGGGGGTGCACATATGTGTGTGGGTGAATTTATGTGTATATATATATATATACTGTCAAGTTTATCTTGGGCACTGTGGTCCTTTGGCAATGTTTAACATAGCTCGTGGGGTGGCATTAGCTTGCCTGTGATTGGCCGCCACACCATGTGGAGAAAACTCATCTCGGGCATATTCAGGACCTTCTGTGATGTATACTCGGTTTCGGTAGGTGGGCTTAGGTCATCCATGTTTGGTCATCTCCCCATATGGGGGAACGAGGATGTCGCCATCAACACCATCGGCAGTCGACCTTCCCCTCTTGTTATGTGACCCTGCCTCCCTGGATACTGTGCCTGTATTACTTTTGTCGTGACTAAGTGTAGTGACTAATGTATGGTACAGGGCTTGTGACTAAGTGCAGCAGTGCTTGTGACCAAGTGCAGTGATTTATGTGCTTGTGACTAATGTGTGCGAAAGTGCTTGTGACTGTGTGCAGTGACTTGGTGATTTAAACTCTTTGTTTTGTGCCCTTTCTACTTCCTTTTATGTGTCACTGTTAAATGCCACATGTTTCACCATTACATGAATAAGGGCTGAAGAGCCTATGCCTTTGCAACTTACCCCATCTGATCCCTTACTGAAGAACCTGACAATGGCAAACTTGCCAGGATCAGACAGCCAAAGGCTTACCACTCAAGATTATCTGATGGAGGCTGAGAAGAATGGTTTCAAAGGGGAAGTCTTTCTACACTATATACAGGAACAGGAGAAAATTCGGCGAGACGAGCTGCAAAGTACTATAAAGACAGAGAACGACAACGGAAGGCACTGTTGCGGGATTGGAAGGATCGGCGGTGACGTGAAGCTGAGGAACATAAATCTGAGAGACAAGACCAGGGTAAGAGCCCTGTGCTGCCTAGTGTGTACTGTTAGGATTCCTCACCTTCCTTTTCCCCAGCTTGTCGACGGTCAGGACAACATTGATTCGTCCATGCTGATATTTAAGAACTGGGCTACGCAGGTCCACCCACCTCGGGAATGCACTCTCAGGGGCAGTACTGGATGTCTTCACTTGCCTGGCCCCAAGCAGACAGCTCGACTACGACTTGCTAAAAAAGGTACTACTGGCCCGGTAAAACCTTACAGAAGAATATCAGAAAAAGTTCCGGGAGAGCATCCAAGAAGCACAGAAAGAAATGCTACTACCATTCATGTGAAGGCTTAAAGACTGCTTCAAGAGATGGGTCACAACTATGAAAGATTAAAGTGGGTAATGGTTAAGAAACGGGTCCTCAATAAATGCAACAAAGAACTGGCAATGTGTGTGTGTCAGAGAGCGCTGAAAGATATTAGTGAGTTGGTCACACACATTAGTCTGTACCAAGAGGTACAGGACCTGTCGGCGATTAGCAGCGCAAACCAGGGAACATCTACTAGTCAGTCTGCCTCCAAGAATCGCGTTGATGACCGTGCCACACTGAGGGTAGGACGGGATCGACGATCAATCACTGGACCTTTGCCTCCCTGACCGCCCATGCAAGCAACCATATACAGCTTGTGGCACAGTCGCCAAAGCATAGGAACTGGAAGTGGATGACATCATATACAAAGCCTGATAGTATCCTCTAAAAAGAGCAGACCCACTGGAAGACGATAAATTACAGGAATTCCATGGACGATCAGATCAGCACATAGTATATCCTGAGAGTGACTTGAGCAGCAGGAACTTACCCATTATCTTGTATGTGGGAACTACCACTGCCAAAAGTAGATTAAATCTGGTGGAGAGTAAAGTTTGGGGAAAGAGAGCTAACATCCTTCACAATACCGGCTGTACTACGTTAATAGTAAATGGATGCCTGTCAGGATAAACTTGTAGGACAATATGGTGTAGCAGCACAACCCCACAACCTAAAGTTCAGCATAGCTTCTCAGGTTAGGTCACAGGAGCTACCTTGCCATAGTGGGAGGGATACCAATACTGGAGGGGTCAACAGTGAGGGATGAGACAAAATGGCTTCCTGGTGCACCAAGACTTATGAGAGGGGATGGTTCACCCACTCCTGGTTCATTCCATCTTGGACCAGGGAGAACTCTCCTACGTGTGTTTGCCATACATAGCATCCAGTATTATTAGGAAACGATACTGCAGTTGAGGTGTGTCAACATGATCCTCGCATCACCCCACAGCGAGATGATAGCCTGATAGTTGAGGTTTTGTCACCGGACGAGAGTGGCTGTCTGCATGTGATATGCGACATTCCTGGGGCTCAAGTTTCATGTTCTCCTCACAGAACACTGAATCACTGTATGGGAATTGTCTTTTCCTGAGACCTGATGAGGTATTCTGAGGAGAAACTGTTAGAGGAACTAAAGAATTTTAATGTAGTGGCAGAAGAAATTTGATGGTTTGGAACAGTTGACTCCAGCTCTCCTTCTAACTTTTGAAATGTTAGTCCTTCCAGAATCAGTTAAGTTGGCATGGTATCACCTCAAGGCAAAGCCATAAGTCCCCAACCCTATGCGGTGCTTCCACTGCCACTGTCCAAACCCAATATGCTGTTACCACCACAAAGAAGTTCATGAATCTCTTTCAAAACAATGTAAAAGGTACAAATTTGAAAAAGAAGTATTGGTAATAAGGAGCTGTTTGCACAGCCAGGTAAATCCATTGCTTTGGTTCTAGCCCATCCTCCTTCCCGCCATCCCTTGCACTCCAATACTTCTTACACCACACACACTGCCAATACCTTTAAATCTCAGTCCTCAGTTGCTGAAACTGCCTCTAGTGAGTTGTTCCACCAGAAATGGAGTAGGAGTGAGGGGTATATTGAAGCGACTCCTCCTCTCAAAGTAAGGTCTTTGGTGCTATCAGTCAAGGCTCCAGAGGCCTCAACAGTGACAGCTCCAGCTGCCACCACATCCACAGGAGCCTCTGCTGCTAGGCAGAATGCCCCTAAAGCAAAGGCTCAGTTATGCATTTTGTCCAGGCAATGGAATCCTGAGCCTGTTCAAAAGACTCCTCTCAGAGTGGGGTCTTTGGAGCCATCATGCAGGGCTCCAGGAGCCTCAACGGTGACAGCTCCAGCTGCCACCACATCCACAGGGGCCTCCACTGCCAGACAGAATGCCCCTGAAGCAAAGGCTCAAGTCTGTCCTTTGCCCAAACAAAGAAATACTGAGCCTATCCAAAGGAAGCTTGTGGAAACTAGTTCTGCAGGTAAACAACTCTTCAAAAGATACTCCCAAGATCCAGGAAAAGAACAGCCTAAAGGTGTGGGGCAACCCTTGACCACAGGTGCTGCCAAACACCTTATAAAGAGGTAGTTTGAAAAACTGGATACCCTAATCCAATGGAACTGTCAGGGAATCCATGCAAAATGGGAAGAACTGCAACATCTGATAGCTTCATGTAATCCAGTTTGTGTGTGCCCACAAGAGATCATCAAATTTCCCTTAGGAAATTTGATTCCAAATGCAAGCCCATTATGGGACCTTTGACAATGGACATCATGGAGGAGTAGCAGTAATGGTACATCAGGATATTCCCTTCTAGGCCATCCACCTGCAGACAACACTGCAGGTGAAGGCTGTGAGAATAGGCTTGACACAACCTTACACTGTTACATCCCTCTACCTTCCTTCACATAATCTCAACATAGATGGTTTGGAAGATCTACTTGGGCAGTTGCCACATCCATTTCTACTCTTGGGAGATTTCAATGGTTGGCATCATATCAGGGGAGGTGATGCCAACCCTCAAGGAAGGGCCTTGGAGCTTTGTTCTTAAGAGTAGATGCAGTTTTACTTGAACAGTAACACATTTCCAAATTCAAACTGGGACATTCTCCGATACAGACCTGGCAATTGGTTCTCCTGATTCACAGTTGAATTTCACTTGACAGGTCATGAAAGACTTACATGGAAGCAACCACTTTCCAATACGTTTGCAGCAGGTGAATGGTATTCCAGCCAATGGAGTGCAGATCTGGCAACTTGAACATGTGGACTGGAAACTTTTTGGATCAACTGCAGCAGTGCAAGGATCTGTGAATGATTTCCAATGTGTTCAAGATGCTGTTAATCACTTCACATCACGAATTCACCTTGTAGCAGAAGTATCCATTTCCAAAAGTAGCGGGCAGTACCATTGACCTCCGGTACCATGGTGGTCTGATGAATGCCAACAAGCTGTCAGAGCAAAAAAAGCTGCATTAAGGCAGTTGAAACGACGCCCCTTGATCCATTACAAAAAGACCCAAGCCAAGGCCATGCAACTGCTAAAAGAGGCTAGACAGATGTTGTGGAGACAGTATGTCTACTCGATTAACACTGGGACCCACTTAGCATGGGTATGGGACAAGGTGCATAATACCTCTGGAAAGAGCATATTCATGTCGCCCCCAGTTTTGAAGATAGATGACATAATCCTCACAGATAAAAAAAGATGTTGCAAATGAGCTAAATCCATGACAGAGATCTCCTCTGGAGCATCTGACACAGCTTGATTGTTCTCTGAACAGGAACGGCACTCAGTGTTGTTCTTCAGTAGGACTGCAGCAGAACTTCTAGGACTCTGCTTTGCAGCTCTGCATAAGACTGTCACAAGAAGTGACGATATTCCATACCAAAAGATATCTCACTGGAGAGCTCCCAGAAGTTCCTGTTGGACCTATTCAATAGGATCTATAGGGAGGGAACAGTCCCATCCACATGGATTGAGGCTATAATCATTCCTGTTCCTAAACCTGGCAAGGATGCTTCCACACAAGGAAATTATAGACCAATTTCTCTCACCAGCTGCATTTGCAAGCTAATGGAGAAAATGGTAAACTTCAGGTCGACATGGCTGCTAGAAAAGGAAAACATGCTGACGCCAAATCAATATGGGTTTAGAAAATTGAGATCACACATATGAGGATGGAAACTTCTATACAGAACTCCTTCGCACAGTGACATCACATGTTAGCAGTCTTCTTTGACCTTGAAAAGGCTTACGGTACTACTTGGAAGCATGGCATACTCATAAAGCTGTACAACATTGGTTGAAGAGGAGCATTACCTACATTACCTGCATACATTCAAAGCTTCCTTGCTAACAGGAAGTTCAGAGTTCAGAGTTGGGAAACAGTTTCTCTAATCTGGAAGATCAGCTGGAATGGGTCCCACAAACAGGGTCATACAGTGTATGACCTTTGTTTGCCATTGCTATAAATGACATCATAAAGATTTCCAAGTGCTGTGCGTGGATTACTTTACATGTACTTCTCAGGAGGAAGCTTACAGGATGTGCAAGGACACTTACAGACTGCAATAAATCAGATTGTAAAGTAGGCAACATACCATGGGTTCAAATTTTCTCCAAGCAAGACCATGGCTATACATTTCTACAAATGAGGAAAGTTCCATCCTTCCCTCTTTTGGAGCAAACCCACTGCAATTTCCAAGGAATGGCTCTATTTTTTTTACTCAAGGCTTACATGCCTCACATCAAACAGTTAAAAGTGAAGGCTACAAAAGCACTTAGTTTCTTATGGGTTCTTTCACATCTATCTTGGGCTTGTCCAGACCACACAACGCTTCTGCGGCTTTATCGAGTGCTTATTTGTAGTAAGCTTGTCTATGGATGTGAGGCTTATTCATCTACAACTCCCAGCGTTCTCCAGATGTTGGACCCGGTTCATAATGAAGCTCTCAGAATCTGTACTGGGGTTTTCAGGTCTTCACCTGTGGAGTCCATGTATGCTGAGAGTGGAGAACCACCTCTTTCATTACACCAGGACTACATGAACCTGATTTATTACACAAAACTACAAAGGACTCCAGGATCTCCTACATCTAGATTGGTTTTCAACCCCCTTGAGGATAGCCAATTCTATGGTAGGAGAATGAGGAATCTTGTGGAAGATCTTAATTTAAATCTAAGGTTCTGGCTGTTGGAATTCCCCAATTCCCCACTTGGACTAATCAAATCAAGCTGGATTTGGTCGGAATTGGGAAAGGGGAGAGATACGAAGCAGAGGTAAGAGAGAGATTTCTTCAGCACACTTCTAAGTACCAAGGATTAGATGCAATATATACAGATGGTTCGAAGTCTGAAAATGGTGTGGGATTTGCAGCAGTGAGCAGAAGGAAGACTGCATTTGGCAGTCTTTCTCTAGCAACCTCAGTCTTCATTGCAGAGTTACATGCCATACTTGCAGCAGTTAAGATGACTAGAGATCTTACAAACCATTCTATTGTAATATATTGTGACTCTCATAGTGCCTTGCAAGCAACCAAGACCTTAAACTCATCACATCCAGTAGAGAGGGAGGTTCAAGATTGGCTTGCACTGATGTCACCAAGTAAAAAGATAACTCTATATTGGGTGCCAGCGCATGTTGGTATCAATGGGAATGAGCAAGCTGATCGGCAGGCCAAGGCAGCTGCCACTCAGCCTTGTGATGCTCGTTTTCCTCTCCCACACATCAACCTGAAACCCAGCATTAGGAGTTGTCTTTGTGATAAATGGAAGGAACAGTGGAGGCATACCTCTAGCAACAGACTACAAGAGATTAGAGATGACTTGGCAGTTGGGTGAAACCAGCAACCGTCCCAACGAAAAGTAGAAGTTGTTCTAGCAACACTAAAAATCAGGCACACAAGACTGACTCATGGGCCAATGATGGCTTAAAGTGAAGCACTTTGTGAGGGATGCCAAGAGCCATTAACGACCGCACATGTAGGGGTACTACAGCCGCAGAATCCGGAACCAAGATCAGCAATCCCTGATCCTCCAGCGGAACACAACAGCAGCAGCAGCAACACTGGGGAGCCTGCCGGTTCCCCTGGTGATTTCTGACTTCACCTTCACCACCCAGCCATATTTGTGGGCATTCACACCCACAAAACACTCCCTAAAGAGATGAGATACCAGTCCAAATATTAGATGCCAAATCAACCATCTACTATAACGGTCAGGCCAGTACGAATATGCATTGATACCCCCATACCCATACCCCCAGAGTAAACCAAACAAGTGGCAGGCACCACAACAAACAGGGTAGCTGCAAGAAAACAACAGAAGACACCCTGCCAGCTCACCATGCATATCGCCAAACAAGGCCCAGCTGGTCAAGCAGCAACACCTCGACACCACTTTGAACAAATTCAGAGAACTCACAGAAGTCTGAGGTAGAGGACAATATGAGATATGGTCGACGATGTCCTCTATCATGTTGCAAGCCACCCAAAAGGAAAACATGAACAATCACTTTGACAAGTCGTTGTCATCACAGCATTGAGGAGCCAGGTGATGGATGTAGCTCACTGCTCTCTCATGGGGGATCATCTAGCCACCAGAAAGACGAAGGATAGGGACCTTAGCAATTTCTTCTGGCCTGGTTGTGCAGCTGATGTCTGCCAATCACATGACGTGTGCCAAAGGACAGTGAAACATGGTACTGTATCAAAGATTCCTCTGCAGAAAACACCACTGATTGACAGTCCCTTCAATCAAGTGACAGTGGACCTCGTTGGCTCCATAAAAACAGCAACCAGCGAAAGCCATCGATACATTCTCATGCTGGTGGACTACGCAACCAGGTACCCTGAGGCAGTCCCCTGAAAAGGATCAAAACTGAAGGATAAGTTGTGGCAGAGGCCCTAATGGAAATTTACAGCCAGCTGGGCATACCAGAGGAAATTTTCCAATATCAGGGAACCCAATTCATGTCCGACTTCATGTACGAGGTGAGCCGTCTGCTTGCTTGAAGCAGTTGCCAATAACCCCTTTCCACCCCATGAGCAATGGCCTGGTTGAAAAATCCAACAGCACTCTCAAGGCAATGTGCATGGAGCAGCCCCGACAGTAGCACCAGTACCTGAGTTCCTTACTGTTTGCTTATCGCAAAGTTGCCTCAGTCATCTAGTGATTTTGCCCCATTTGAGCTCTTATATGGGTGTGACGTCTGGGGTCCTATGGGGATCCTGCAGGAGCTATGGACAGGA
>NC_051387.1:21971352-21973852 GCF_015228065.2 Penaeus monodon
CGGAAAAAAGGGATAAACAGGCCCCCAGCCCTTTGGTTTACCCCCAGCCTTTGCATTTCCCCGGGGTTCACAATCCTGCAGCTTTCCCACTCTTTGCTTTGGAAAACGCCATCCTTTCCCTTTTTAGGATAGGGGTTCCCCCCGCGATTTGGGGGGGCCGGGAAAGGGCCCCCAAACATCCTTGCACCTGCTAAAAAGTTGGAGGGGCTACCTATGCAACTGCTCAAAATACTCAGCCCAACCTTCACGCACCCCCCAAAAGGGTCTGAAAATGATCCGCCAAACCCTGATCGGGCTTTCCCGTCTCTGTGAGGGGGGGCTTAGAGTTCGTTTTTTCCCGGGGTTGGTAGGCCGGGGGAAAGGGCATTTTCCAAGAAAAGGGGCCCTTTAACCCCTCAGCAAAATTCCTGATGAAAGTTTTCCCTGTCCCTTTCAGCAGTGTCCCCCCCTCCCCCATGGAACATGCAAGACCCTTTATTTCCCCTTCAGCCGAGCCTTGAAAAACCCTTCATTTGGGCCCCTAATGTCCCCCCGGGAGATGGGAATTCTGCCTTTCCCTTGGGGGGGACCCCCCCCGGGGCTCCCGAGCTGCTTAAAAAAAAAGGGTTTTTCCCCAGAGCTCCCCAGAGTAAATGGGGCCCTCGGGGGGTTTAGTTGGAAATTTGGGCATGCTGCCATGGTGAAACCCCCGGGGACACTCCTCTCCCTTAGTCTGTCCAGGGGAAAAAACCTTAGGGGGGGCCACGGGGGGGACGGGGAGTTTTGGTGGACCCGCAGGGCCCTAAAACCCGCCCATGGGGGGGGGGCCCAAAGAAAAAGGCAGTCCCCGGGAAAACCCCGCAGTTATGGAGGAACCTCCATCGCCCTTTCCCAACAAAAATATGGTCGATCTCCTTGGCCACTTTACCCTACTCTGTACCAGGGCCCGCAAAGCGGGTTGGAGCCTGATATCAGGAGCCAGAGATCCCCATTTTCTGGGAAACCCAGCCAAAAATCCCCGGGGAAGAAGGTATTCTCGGGGCTGGGAACAGCCCCGGTCATGGGGCCGACAGACATTTCACATACAAAAAAAAAAAAAAATAAAAAAATAATAAATAAAAAAATACCCCAAAAATTTTTTTTAAAATTTTTTTTAATTTTTAAAAAAATAAAAAAAAAACCCAAAACAGAAAAAAAAAAAAATAAAAAAAAAAAACAAAAAAAAAGAATTAAAAAAAAAAGAAAAAAAGGAAAATAACAAAGATAACAATTTATATATAAATATTTAAAATAAAAATAATATAATATAAATATATACTATTACAAAAAGATAAAATTTTTTTAAAATTTTTATTATGATATAATTTAAAATAGATATATCTAAAAAAAATAAAATAATTTTTATATATATAAGATATTTTTAAAAGTATAGAGATAAAATTATATATATATATAGAGATATTTTTAAAAATATATATAAAAATTTTATATTTTATTATATATTTAAATGTTTGAAAATATAATTATAAAATTCTAAATTATAATATTCATATATAAATACATTATATAAAATTATATACATATTGGGTTTAAAGGTGGCCTTAAGGGAAAAATATCCCCAATTTAAAATATAGTATATAAAATAAATAATAGTGGCCTTTTTGATATATATAAATTTTAAATATATATATAAAATTTCATATATATATAATAAATTTTTATATATTATATAATATATTATATATATATATAAAATAATATTTTCAACGGCCAAACCCTTAAGGACTGAAAAATCCTATTTGAAAAGACAATCAGATGTCATGGGTGTTTTTCGATTTAGCTTTAGTGGATGTGTGAGACTCCTTTCTTCTGGCACGTTTGGATTCGGCTGCACTTCAAAGTTTTTCCTCACCAGCTCTAATGTGTTTATGAAGAGCACTTCGGAATGATTTGTTGCCAGAGTTTCCCAAGAATCGGGCTTGATGCCCGCAGCCTTTATGTCTCGTTTGCAGACATCTTTCTAGCGCAGTTGTGCGCGAACGGTTCTTCAGTTCGCCATATAGAATGTCTTTTGGAATACGGCTATCATCCATGCGATTCACGTGACCCAGCCAACGCAGCAGCCGCTGCCTTAGGAGGGTGACCATTTTTGGAAAGCCTGCGCGAGATGGGACTTCTGTGTTGGACACCATGGCTTGCCAGGAGATGTGCAGGATGCGACGAAGGCAGTCAAGTGGAAGGTGTTCAGCCTCTTCTCTTCCTTGGTATAGGTTGTGCAAGTCTCACTGCCATACAGCAGCGTACTGAGGATACAGGCGTTGTAGACAGCCATCGTTGTATCCACGGAGAGTTTGAAGTTCTCCCAGACACGTGGAGTGTCTGGGAGCGCTGTACTTACCTTTCCAATCTGCTTGCTGATCTCTTCATCCAGAGAGAGGTAATCGGTAATGATGGACCCCATATAGGCCAAATGATGAACGATCTCCAGCTCATAGTCATTGATGATAATGACGGGAGGGTC
>NC_051387.1:21989704-22010032 GCF_015228065.2 Penaeus monodon
GAGGCGGCGCCGCGTCGGGGGCAGCAGGTGGCGTGGATGGCACAGCAATTTTTGACCAAACTGCTGCAGTGAGGTTGAGTTGTGAGTGGCGAGGGAGGTGAGGCCTAGGGCAGCCAGGGCACTGTCATAGCTGGTATAGACAGGGCCGAGAATGATCTTGGCTGCCCTTTTCTGCACCCTCTCAAGTTGTAGCAGCTGGGTGGCGGTGAGGAAGGGGGACCAGGCAGGGGAGGTGTAGGTCAATTTAAGCAGGATGAATAGCCTGTAGATATTCTGAAGCTCCGGGAGTGGAACGCCAAGGGACTTGAGGAGACGCAGCATGTGAAGCCTGTACGAGGCAGACCTCACGATGTCTCTGACGTGCTGCGTCCAGGAGAGCTTATCGTCGATGGTGACACCGAGCAGCTTGGTGAAACGGACAACGTCGAGCAAGTGATTGTCCAACGTGGGCGAGGGGGCGGGGTTGGTTGAGAAGTCAAATTGCATCTCAACTGACTTCTGGCGATTGATGGTGAAGTGATTTGAGGTGGTCCAGGAGAGGAGGTTGTCGAGGGTGTGCTGGATGGCGGAGTGGTCAGGGCAGGAACTATCAATGGCGGCGGCGATGGTCGATCATCCACGTATTTCCAACAATGTTCGGTATCAAGGAGAGCGTCGTTAATCATGACTAGGAAGCTTAGGGGGCCCATTCTAGTCCCCTGGGGGACTCCACACGTGAGTGGCAGAAGGCTGGAGACTTGACCCTGCATGCGCACGGCCTGTTGCCTGTTGGAGAGAAAGTCTGCCAACTAGGGGATGAGGCACTTGCTGATGCCTGTGGAAGCTGCTGCTTTTGAGATGACCGTAGTGTGGTCCACCAGGTCAAAAGCTTTCTTGAAATCTATGAAGATGCTGGTGACTTAGGATTTGCGCTTGTCGAGGTGGGCGTGGACGAAGTCAAGGAAGCTGACGAGGCAATGTGTGGTGGAAGAGGAGCGTATGTTGCCGAAATGCCGAGTGTCAACGCTGGGCGCGAGGTCCTGGTAAGCCCAGTCGGCGACAAAGCTTTCACACAGCAGGCTGGGCAATGGAGTAATGGCGATGGGTCGTAATTCGCCGAATGAGGCGGGGCTTGGGGTTTTCCCGAAGGCGGTGACAAATGCGGTCTTCCATTGTGATGGGCACTTAAGACTGTTGCAATGAGGCGTTTATAATGGAAGTAAGAGGAGTGGCAAGTTCCACTGCGAACTCCTTGATGAGGCACATTGGCAGGTCAAGGGGAGTGGTGGCTCTCTTGACGCAGATTTTTTCCCAGCTTCTGAAGCACCTGGGACTGACTGACTGTGGGAGCAAGTGAGCAGGCCGGCAGGTAGGCGGGGAGGCGGGTGGTGTCCAGGGGGGGTAGCTGCTGACAAATTGAGGCGAAATGGTCATTGAGAGCCTCTGCTGCTTCACTGGGGGTAAGGTTGCTGGTGCATGGAAATGATAAACTGTGTTGCAGAGTGATTTGTAGGCGGTGATGTTGTGCGAGTGGAAGGATTGATTTCTCTATTGAATGAGGCGTTTGATGCAGCCTGTGATCCAAGGCAGGTCCAATGGGTGTGTACTGAGTGACTTTTTCAGAAAGAAGTGGTGAAAAGCTGTAGTGACGGTCGAGAGATAGTAGTGCCACTTGTCCTCCACATCAACAGCGGTAAGAAAGTCAGTCCACGGGTGTTGGGTAATCCACTGCCCAAACTGTATGATTGAAGACTGTGTGAGTGGCCTGTATTTCCTGGTCTTGGTCTGCTTTGGCTGAGAGACGGTAGGTGAAGGCAGCCATAACACTGATACGTGTCTGCTGCGGCCGACAGGAGAATACGGTAGAGGAGGCTGGTACCAGTCATGTAAATCAGTAAGGATCAAATCCAGGGTTCTTTGTTCATAAGTGGGAAAGTTTACTACTTGTGACAGATGGAGCTCATTTTGCAGGTCGAAGGTGTCTATTTCACTAAAATCACCACATATTATCATCTTGCATGACGGGTATCGCACGTGCAGAGGGTCAATGGTGTGGGTCAGGTGGCTGAGTAGCAGTTGTTTGGTGGGGGCTCGTGGGGGGTGGTAAATCACACAGCAGATGAGGGACGCGGTGAGGCGAGGGTGGTGAGGAGGGTTGACCCGCACCCACAACACTTCCAGGTCAACCAGAACTTCCACGTCCAAGGGGGTGGGCGAGAGGTCATTTTGGTGTGTGTGTGTGTGTGTGTGTGTGTGTGTGTGTGTGTGTGTGTGTGTGTGTGTGTGTGTGTGTGTGTGTGTGTGTGTGTGTGTGTGTGTGTACATACGCGTTAGCCCATGCATGGATTTGCTGAAGTTGGGTAATTCAAACCTTGATGCGGTAGTGGCTGAGTCATCACATCGTACATATGATGGTGACTTGAGAACCACCAACAATTATTACCTAAACAACTACTCCCCTGGGGAAAGATCATTGATTCACCAATGATCTTTCCACTGCATTGTGGCATCTGTGGGATGAAAAAGGCTTCGGGAGTCAACCCAGAGGAGAAATCCGAAGCCGGAGTTATCGCTTGCGAGCTTGTTCTGGCAACTTCTGTAATGTCGGCACAGACGTCGGTCTATGTCGTCAATCTATGCAATCCCTTTTGATGCATCAACTGCGTGGAGAGAGGGAGTATGCTGCATGAGCAATGGCTTGCTTCTCACATTCTTTCGCCCAGGCACTGAAACAACCATACAGGAGTGGGTAGAGACAATAATGCCATAGTCGACATCGACTGCTCATGGCCTTCGATACATATGTGTGTGGGGGGGGGGGGGTGCACATATGTGTGTGGGTGAATTTATGTGTATATATATATATATATACTGTCAAGTTTATCTTGGGCACTGTGGTCCTTTGGCAATGTTTAACATAGCTCGTGGGGTGGCATTAGCTTGCCTGTGATTGGCCGCCACACCATGTGGAGAAAACTCATCTCGGGCATATTCAGGCCCTTCTGTGATGTATACTCGGTTTCAGTAGGTGGGCTTAGGTCATCCATTTTTGGGTCATCTCCCCATATGGGGGAACGGGGATTTCGCCATCAACACCATCGGCAGTCGACCTTCCCCTCTTGTTATGTGACCCTCCCTCCTGGTTACTGTGCCTGTTTTACTTTTGTCGTGACTAAGTGTATGACTAATGTAGGTACAGGGCTTGTGACTAAGTGCAGCAGTGCTTGTGACCAAGTGCAGTGATTTATGTGCTTGGGGACTAATGTGTGCGAAAGTGCTTGTGACTGTGTGCAGTGATTTGGTGATTTAAAACTCTTGTTTTGTGCCCTTTCTACTTCTTTTTATGTGTCACTGTTAAATGCCACATGTTTCACCATACATGAATAAGGGCTGAAGAGCCTATGCCTTTGCAACTTACCCCATCTGATCCCTTACTGAAGAACCTGACAATGGCAAACTTGCCAGGAAACAGACAGCCAAAGGCTTACCACTCAAGATTATCTGATGGAGGCTGAGAAAGAATGGGTTTCAAAAAGGGGGAAATCTTTCTACACTATATACGGAACAGGAGAAAATTCGGCGAGACGAGCTGCAAAGTACTATAAAGACAGAGAACGACAACGGAAGGCACTGTTGCGGGATTGGAAGGATCGGGGGTGACGTGAAGCTGAGGAACCATAAATCTGAGAGACAAGACCAGGGTAAGAGCCCCCGTGCTGCCTAGTGTGTACTGTTAGGATTCCCCCACCTTCCTTTCCCCAGCTTGTCGACGGTCAGGACAACATTGATTCGTCCATGCTGATATTTAAGAACTGGGCTACGCAGGTCCACCCACCTCGGGAATGCACTCTCAGGGCAGTACTGGATGTCTTCACTTGCCTGGCCCCAAGCAGACAGCTCGACTACGACTTGCTAAAAAAGGTACTACTGGCCCGGTAAAACCTTACAGAAGAATATCAGAAAAAGTTCCGGGAGAGCATCCAAGAAGCACAGAAAGAAATGCTACTACCATTCATGTGAAGGCTTAAAGACTGCTTCAAGAGATGGTCAAACTATGAAAGATTAAAGTGGGTAATGGTTAAGAAACGGGTCCTCAATAAATGCAACAAAGAACTGGCAATGTGTGTGTGTCAGAGAGCGCTGAAAGATATTAGTGAGTTGGTCACACACATTAGTCTTACCAAGAGGTACAGACCTGTCGGCGATTAGCAGCGCAAACCAGGGAACATCTACTAGTCAGTCTGCTCCAAGAATCGCGTTGATGACCGTGCCACACTGAGGTAGGACGGGATCGACGATCAATCACTGGACCTTTGCCTCCCTGACCGCCCATGCAAGCAACCATATACAGCTTGTGGCACAGTCGCCAAAGCATAGGAACTGGAAGTGGATGACATATACAAAGCCTGATAGTATCCTCTAAAAAGAGCAGACCCACTGGAAGACGATAAATTACAGGAATTCCATGGACGATCAGATCAGCAATAGTATAGTCCTGAGAGTGACTTGAGCAGCAGGAACTTACCCATTATCTTGTATGTGGGAACTACCACTGCCAAAAGTAGATTAAATCTGGTGGAGAGTAAAGTTTGGGGAAAGAGAGCTAACATCCTTCACAATACCGGCTGTACTACGTTAATAGTAAATGGATGCCTGTCAGGATAAACTTGTAGGACAATATGGTGTAGCAGCACAACCCCACAACCTAAAGTTCAGCATAGCTTCTCAGGTTAGGTCACAGGAGCTGCCTTGCCATAGTGGGAGGGATACCAATACTGGAGGGGTCAACAGTGAGGGATGAGACAAAAGGGCTTCCTGGTGCACCAAGACTTATGAGAGGGGATGGTTCACCCACTCCTGGTTCATTCCATCTTGGACCAGGGAGAACTCTCCTACGTGTGTTTGCCATACATAGCATCCAGTATTATTAGGAAACGATACTGCAGTTGAGGTGTGTCAACATGATCCTCGCATCACCCACAGCGAGATGATAGCCTGATAGTTGAGGTTTTGTCACCGGACGAGAGTGGCTGTCTGCATGTGATATGCGACATTCCTGGGGCTCAAGTTTCATGTTCTCCTCACAGAACACTGAATCACTGTATGGGAATTGTCTTTTCCTGAGACCTGATGAGTATTCTGAGGAGAAACTGTTAGAGGAACTAAAGATTTTAATGTAGTGGCAGAAGAAATTTGATGGTTTGGAACAGTTGACTCCAGCTCTCCTTCTAACTTTGAAATGTTAGTCCTTCCAGAATCAGTTAAGTTGGCATGGTATCACCTCAAGGAAAAGCCAAAAATCCCAACCCTATGCGGTGTTTCCATCCCATTCCCAAACCCCAAATATGCTTTTCCCACAAAAAAGAATTTCATGAACTCTTTCAAAAAAAAGAAAAAAGGGTACAAATTTGAAAAAGAAGTAGGAATAAGGAGCGTTTGCACAGCCAGGAAGTCCATTGCTTTGGTTCTAGCCCATCCTCCTTCCCCCCACCCCTTGCACTCCAATCTTTTTACCCCCAAACCCCCCAAATACCTTTAAATCTCAGCCCTCATTGCTGAAAGCCCTCTAGAAAGGTCTTTGGTTATCAGTAAAGGCTCAGGGGCCTCAACAGTGACAGCTCCAGCTCCCACCAACCCAGGACCCTCTCCCTGCTAGGCAGAATCCCCCAAAAGCAAAGGCCAGGTAAATTTTGCCCAGGCATGGAACCCGAGCTTTTCAAAAGACCCCTCCAGAGGGGGGCTTGGAGCCATATGCAGGGCCCCAGGAGCCTCAACGGTGACACTCCAGCTGCCACCAACCAAAGGGGGCCTCCACGCCAGACAGAATCCCCCTAAAGAAAAGGGGCCAAGTTGCCTTCCCCAAAACAAAAAAATAGAGCCTATCCAAGGAAGCTTGTGGAAACTATTTCTGGGTAAAAAACTCTTAAAAAAAGATCCCCAAGACGGGAAAAAGAACAGCCTAAAGGTGGGGGGGAAACCCCTTGACCCGGGTGCTGCCAAACACCTTAAAAAGAGGTGTTTGAAAAACTAGACCCCCTAACCCAATGGAACGCGGGAACCCGCAAAAGGGGAAGAACTGAACATTATAGCTTCAGTAATCAGTTTGTTTTTCCCCACAAGAGATATCAAATTTCCCTTAGGAAATTTTTTCCCAAAATTTCAACCCCTTTAGGGGCCCTTTTGACATGGACATCATGGGGAGTAGCAGAAAGGGTAATCAGGAATTCCCTTCAAAGGCCATCACCTGAGAAACATGCGGGTGAAGGTGTGAGAATGGCGACAAAACTTACACTGTTACATCCCCTACCTTCCTTCACATAACTCAAATAGGGGGTTGGAAGTTTATTTGGGCAGTTGCCACATCCTTTTCTCCCTTTTGGGGAAATTTTAAAGGGGTTGGCATCAAAGGGGAGGTGATGCCAACCCTAAAGGAAAGGGGCCCTTGGAGCTTTTTTTCTTAAGAGAGATCCAGTTTTATTTGAACGTAACACTTTTCCCAAAAATTCAAACGGGGACTTTCTCCGAACAACCCGGGAAATTTGGTTTTGATTCACATTTGAATTTCACTTGAAGGTCTGAAAGACTTAAGGGAAAGAAAACCCTTTTTCCAATACGTTTGCAGAGGTGAAGGGTATCCGCCAATGGAGTGCAGATCGGGCAATTTGAAATGTGGCTGGAAAATTTTTTGGATCAATGCAGCAGTGAAAGGATTGTGAATGTTTTTCCAATGTGTTCAAGATGTTTTAATACTTCACATCACGAATTCCCTTGTGCAAAGTACCTTTTCCAAAAGTAGGGGGAAACCATTGCCCTCCGGTCCCATGGTTTTATAAAATGCCAACAAGCTGTAAGCAAAAAAAGCGGTTTAAAGGCATTTTGAAACGACCCCCTTGACCCTTTACAAAAGACCCAACCCAAAGGCCATGCAACGAAAAAGAGGCTAGACAGATGTTGTGGAGACGTATGTTACTCTTTTAAATGGGCCCCACTTAGCAGGGATGGGAAAGGTGCATAAACCTCGGGAAAAGGATATCAGGCGCCCCCATTTTTTGAAGAAGAGACATAACCCCTACAATAAAAAAGATGTTAAAATGAGCTAAATCCATGACAAGATTTTCCCTGGAGCACTAAACCAGTTGATTTTTTCTAAACAGGAACGGCACTCGGGTTTTGTTCTTCAGTAGGACTGCAGAAAACTTCTAGACTCTGCTTTGAGCTCTGAAAAGACTGTCACAAGAAGTGCGATTTTCCCCATACCAAAAGATATCTCACGGGAGAGCTCCAGAATTCCCTTTTGGGGACCTATTAAATAGGATCTATAGGGGGGGGAACAGTCCCATCCACAGGGTTTGAGGCTAAAATCTTTCCCTTTTCCAAACCCGGAAGGATGCTTCCACACGGGGAAAATTTATAGCCCAATTTCTCTCCCCAGGCATTTGCAAGCAAAAGGAGAAAATGGTAAATTCGGCGACATGGCTGTAGAAAAGGAAAACATGTGACCCCAAAATAATAGGGTTTTAGAAAATTGAGATCACACTATGGGGAAAAAACTTCTATACAGAACCCCTTTTGCCAGTGACATCACTGTAGCAGTTTTCTTGACCTTGAAAGGCAGGGTTATTGGAACAGGCATACTCTAAAGCTGTTAAAACCCTTTGGGTTTAAAAGAGGGGCATTACCTACATTCCTGCATACATTCAAACTTTTTTTCAAAAGGGGAAGTTCAGATTTCGGGTTTGGAAAGTTTTTAAATTTGGGAAGATCAGCTGGAAGGGGGCCCCACAAACAGGGTATACAGGTAGCCCTTTTGTTGCCATTGCTTTAAATGACACTAAAGTTTTCCCCAAGTGCGTGCGGGATTATTTTTACATGTTTTTCTCAGGAGGAAGCTTAAGGAGTCAAGGCACTTACAGACTGAAATAAATCAGATGTAAAGTAGGCAACATACCATGGGTTAAATTTTCTCCAAGAAGACCATGGCTATACTTTTTAAAAGGGGGGAATTTCCACCCTTCCCTCTTTTGGAGCAAACCCCACTGAAATTTTTGGGCTCTATTTTTTTACTCAAGGTTACGCCTACATAAAACATTTAAAAAGTGAAGGCTAAAAAAGCATTTTTTCTTATGGGTTCTTTCACACTATTTTGGGGCTTGCCCAGACCACAAAACGCTTCTGCGGCTTTATCGAGGCTTTTTTGTAGTAAGCTTGTCTAGGGATGTGGGGCTTTTTATCTACAATTTCCCACGTTCTCCAGAGGTTGGGCCCCCGGTTTCATAATGAAGCTTAGAATCTGTACGGGGGTTTAGGTCTTCACCTGTGGAGCCTGTTGCTGAAGTGGAAAACCCACCTCTTTCTTTACACCAGGACAATGAACCTGATTTATTACAAAAAACTAAAAAGGACCCAGGATCCCCTAATCTAGTTTGGTTTCAACCCCCCTTGAGGATACCCCAATTCATGGAGGAAAGAGAATCTTGGGAAGATTTTAATTTAAATCAAAGGGTTCTGGCTTTGGAATTCCCCAATTCCCCATTTGGCAAATCAAAAAAGCGGGTTTTGGTGGAATTGGGGGAAGGGGGAGAGATACGAAGCAGGAAAAGAGGATTTTTTCAGCACACTTCTAAGTACCAAGGATTAGATGAAAATATAAGATGGGTTGAAGTCTGAAATGGGTGGGATTTGCACAGGAGCGAAGGAAGACTGCATTTTGGGGTCTTTCTCTACAAACCTCATTTTTCATTGCAGGTTTCCCTGCCCAAATTTCACATTAAAAGGGCTAAAAACTTAAAAACCCTTTTATTTTAATATATTGTGACTTAGTGCCTTCAAGCAACCAAGACCTAAAAACATCCCTCCAGTAGAGAGGGAGGTTCAAAATTGGCTTGCCTGAGTCACCACGTAAAAAAAACTCTATATTGGGGGCCCGCGCAGTTGGTACAATGGGAATGAGCAAGTGTCGGGAGGCCAAGGCAGCTGCCATCAGCCTTTTGATGCTCGTTTTTCCCCTCCCCCCACATCAACCGAAAAACCGCATTAGGGTTGCTTTTTGATAAAAGGAAGGAACAGTGGGGGCATACCTCTAGCAACAGCTACAAGAGATAAGATGATTGGCAGTTTGGGGACCAGCACCGTCCCAAGAAAAGTAGAAGTTTTTTAGCAACACTAAAAAAAAGGGACACAAGATGACTCATGGGCCAAAGATGGGTTAAAGGAAGCACTTGTGAGGGATGCCAAGAGCCATTAAAGCCGCACATGTAGGGGTAACAGCCCCGAATCCGGAACCAAGATCAGCAATCCCGATCCCCCCGCGGAAAACAAAGCGCAGCAGCAACACTGGGGCCCGCCGTTCCCCCGGGGATTTTGATTTACCTTTACCACCCGCCATATTTGTGGGCTTCCACCCCAAAACACTCCCAAAGAGAAGATACCAGTCCAAAAATTTGAGCCAAATCAACCCTTACTAAACGGTGGCCAGAGAAATGCATTGTACCCCCCTTTCCCATACCCCCCCGAGTAACCAAAACAAGTGGCAGGCACCACAACAAAAAGGGGAGCTGCAAGAAAAAAACAGAAGACACCCCGCCAGCTACCATGCATATCGCCAACAAAGGCCCCCTGGTCAAGCACAACACCCCGACACCACTTTGAAAAAATTAGAGAACTCACAAATTGAGGAGGGACAATATGAGAAGGTCGACGATGTCCCTTCATGTTGCAAGCCACCCAAAAGGAAAAAATGAAAAATCACTTTGACAAGTCGTTGTCATCACAGCATTGAGGAGCCCGGTGATGGATGTAGCTCATGCTCTCTCATGGGGGATCATCTAGCCACCCGAAAAACGAAGGATAGGGCCCTTTGCAATTCTTCTGGCCTGGTTTTTGCAGGAGTCTGCCCAATCAAGAGGTGCCAAAGGGCAGTGAAACATGGACGTATCAAAGATTCCCCTCAGAAAAAAACCCCCTGATTGAAGTCCCTTCAATCAAGTGACAGGGACCCCGTGGCTATAAAAAAAGCAACCACGAAAAAAATCGAACATTCTATGTGGTGGAACGCAAAAAGGTACCCCGAGGCAGCCCCCGAAAAGGGTCAAAACTGAAGGATAAATTGGGCAGAGGCCCAATGAAATTTACAGCCAGTGGGCATCCAGGGAAAATTTTCAAAATCAGGGAACCCATTCATGTCCCACTTCATGTAGAGGTGAGCCGTCTGTTTCTTGAAAACAGTTGCCAAAACCCCCTTTACCCATGAGCAATGGCCGGTTGAAAAAACCAACACACTCTCAAGGGAATGGCATGGGCAGCCCCGCAGTAGAAACCAGTACCTGAGTTCCTTTTGTTTTTTTCGCAAAAATTGCCTCAGTCATCTAGGATTTTTCCCCCTTGAGCTTATATGGGTGTGACGTTGGGGTCCTATGGGATCCCCAGGAGTATGGACAGGAGAAAAAAATGCCCCCCAATCAAAAAAAAGCTATGTAGTGTTTGACCTCCGCAAAAAGGCTTGAGAAGACTATGGTATGGCAAGAGGGAATTTTAAAAAAAGGGCCCCAGCCCGCAAAAAGTATTACAAACCCCAAGGGGAAGGCACATTTATTCAAAGCGGGGAATGAAGGCGGTTTTCCCCGCCGACCAACACAATAAACGTTAAGGGAGTGCTAAAAATGGACAACAAATTTAAGACCTTCCATCCAACTCCTGAAAGGCTTGTCAGCCATGAAAACCGGGAGCCCACCAGAAAGGCCCATCACCGTGACGACTCCATACAACTCAGCTCTATATTGAGAATGTACAGCCACAGTAATTGAGTGGGAGGAGAACAAATGAGAAGCAGTTCAGGAGATCTTTGAGGGCCCCTTTATTGAGGGACTCAAGCTCGCAAGGCCAAATTTAAATGGGAAAAAGTTACCAGCTTTAGCACTCTGAATGGGGACTTTAAATGAACTATATCGGGGTAGTTTTTCCCGGCTTCCGGGGTGACCAACCCTCATCCCCAATAAAAAGGGTACCTGTTCAAACAAAACCATACCCCGTTTCCCTATAAAATGATACGGAATCTTTGGAATTCTTGAATTCAGCGTTGTAGTGGGGGAAGAAGAGAAGGGGGTTTATTCGTGTGGTGGAACCGCCAGAACCAAAAGGTTTTGATCCCCTGCCTATGGCCCAAGAAGACTTATCCCAAATAGGAGGGCGAAATCTTCTCCAACATTGACCTCAGAATATTGGGGAAAAACAGGGCCAAAAAAAGAACCACACGAAGCTTTTGTCCCCCCACGAAAAATAGAATTTTTCCGCGGTTGTACTGAGGGAATGACTGGGGTGTGAGTTTATTGAGACTCATTGTCACCAACCACTTGGGAGCAAATTTAGCTTCTGGAGGAACGTTTAGAAGGATAATGCAGCTGGGAGGCGGGCCCGGCCCTTAAATGCAGGGTGGAGTCATTAGGCTGGCTCCATAGACCCATGGGACTATTTAAAAATAATCTGGGAAAATTTTGACAAAACTCTTCCTAAGACCATGAGAGAAGCGCAGGTGTTTCTTGGCGACAGGATATATAGACAATATACAGCCAACTAGCCCGCATTGCTGTCTCCCCTTTTGAGAGGGGGCAGCCAAATAAAATACAAGGGAGGATCCCCAAGAACGCTGTTATTTAAACAGCCAATTCTTGACTCCCCAATACTTCGTTCCATCCTGGTACCAAAAAATCGACATGGGCATGGCGCTGTCCTCCCACAGAAGGGAGGCGAATTTTTCCCTGTAAAAAATGCCAGCAAGAACTTATATAAAAATATAATTAAAATTATATAATATATAAAAATATATATATATATAATTTTATATAAAATTTATTTAAAATATATATACATTCATAAATATATGTATATTTTTAAAAATTAAATATCATACACACAAAAATTACATACACACACCACCCACAGACTTAAATACATACATATATATATATATATATATTATAATATATATAATAATTTTAAATATAAAATATATTATATATAATTTTAAAATATATATTATATATATTATATATATGTATATATAAAAAATATTTAATATATATAATAATATTATATATATATATATATAATTAAAATTTTTATAAATTTTATATTATATATAATATATAATATATATTTAAAATAATAATATATATATAATAATATATATTATATAATTTTATATATATATTATTATATTATTATACTATTATATATATATATTTATAGATATATAATATTGGTTTTTTTTTTTTTATATATAATTAAAATATATTTTAATAAAATATATTTCTATTATTTTATATATATATATATTTTTAAAATAATAATTATATATATATTATATATATATATAAAATTAAATAATAATAAAAATTTATATATATATAAAATAAAATAGATATTATTATATATATTATATATAAAATATACATTATTATATATATTATATATACTATATATATATTATATTATATATATATATATAATATATATATATATATTTATTATTATTATTTATATATATAATATATATTATTATATATATTTAATTTTATCTATTTATATGAATATTTTCCCCTTAATATTATATATAATATACATATATATATTTTATAATATATATAAAATTTAATATAATATATAATATATAGTAATTTTTATAATAAAATAATATATTTTATATATCTATATCATTATCTATTATAATCTATAAAATCTATATATATATTATATATATATATTTATTTTATTTATGTATATGTATGTATATGCATATTTTTACATATACATATATAACATATATACACATATATATACATATATATACATATATATACAATATATACTTATATTATATATATATATATATATATATATATATATATTATTATATATTTATATAAAAATATATATATATATATATATAGAGAGAGAGAGAGAGGGGAAAAGGGGGAGGAAGAAAAGGGGAGAGAGAGGGGGAAAGAGAGAGAGGGGAGAGAGAGAGAGAGAGATAGGGGGCCCATGGAGAATGAAGTACAAAGAAAAAGAGGGGAATTTGCAAATGGAAAGGAGAACGTTAATGAGAGAGAGAAAGGCGAGAACAGAACAAATGAAAGATAAACAGATAGAGCTCATCTACCTTTTAATGCATTAGCAAGAGGGTTGCCGTGTGTAAACATTGTACCCAAGCTTTTGAAGTAAACCCGCTTACCTCATCAGAAACCGACAGTAAAGTAAATTAATCAAAATTTGTTTGTTTGGGGTTTTGACAAAAAAATGGAGGCCACATTTTTAAAGGGGAAGGTCACAAACAAAAGACCATAATATCTCATCCACTCATGCTGTAGAAAAGCCTCTTTTTTTCAGACTGACATTTAGACATTCTTTCGCTGGATATATGAACATTTAAAGCCTGATTCAGTACAAATGTCACTAAAGGTCGAAAGGCCATGCTACTGCCACCATCCTGAAGGTGGTTTTTTTAAAAAGGGAATAGCTTGAACTTAGTGGCGTTTTGTTTATATTGCGAGAGAGAGAGAGAGCAAAAAAAAAGAAAAAAATAGAAAAACTAAACAGAATTTTAAAATCGAGTTACCGTTTTGCGTCATCAACGGCTTGTTAGATGTTATTTATAAAAAAGTAAAAGAAAAAGAAAAATCACAGTACTTCAACGTTAAGAGGGATAAAAGAAAGCAATGATAAAAAAGAAAAAGGCAAATTGGTGCATGTGCTATTTTAGACGTGAATAAAAAGAGAGCAGGAGGGTGTGCTCAGGCAAATGCAGAGAATTAATGGAGAAGGAATGGCCTAACGTATTTATTATCAGATATTATTTATTTATTATTTTCCCTAGAGTCATAACTTACAAGCATGATATTAAACCTAACGTCAGTTAGTCCCATATATATATGTTATATTATATATAATTTATATATATATATATATAATATATATATATATATATATATATATATATTATTGACTATTATGACTATCGTGGCCTTAGTAATTATATATATATATATTATATATATATATCATATATATATGTATATATGTATAATATATATATATATATCTATTATATATATATATATATATATATATATATATTATATATAATAAATATATTATATATATATATGACTAATGATGCCTATTATTATATATATATATATATATATATATATATATATATTTTTATATATAAATAATTTATATAAATATATATATTATATTTATAATATATATATTTTTAAAATTTTTGGTGTATATATATTTTTTAAATATAATATAAATATTAATAAATTTATATAAAATAAATATATATAATATAAATAAAGGAAAAAATTATATATAAAAATCATATATAATATTATATATATATCTTAATATTGAGAATTTTATTTTTAAAAATTTTTATATTTTTACAAAGGCCCCCTTTAGCATAATGGGGGGCCTTATAATATATATTATATTATATTTTATAATATATAATATATTAAAATTATATATTATATTATATATAAACCACACAAGAGGTAACCCCGCGGAGGCAGGGCCCGCATCCCCCCTTCGTTTTCCAACCCAGGACCCCTGAGGCGAGCCCCCGGCAGGCAAAGGGCCCATTTTAAATTCCTCGGACGGGTCTCGTCGAGTGCCCAAAAGCCGATCTCCTAGGAGTCCAAGGTCCCTCCCCCGGGGCTGTCTCCCAGAAGGGCAACCTGATGGGGGGGGTGCCCCAAAGGGAGACTTAGGGGGCCCCATATCCGGGTTTGGCAACCCCGGATTAGCAAGTAACAGGCCCATGGCAGTCTCACAGTGAAAACCCCCGGTTGGGAAAACACCCCGCCAACTTCCCCCATGACCGGGTAAAGGGGATTTTACAAAAGGCATAAAAGCAGACTCCAAAAAGGGGTAGGTCCGGGGTTTGGGTTTCCCATAAGCAAAACTGGCGTATAAAACCCTTGAATCACGCAGTTTGGCCTTCGCATAGGTCCCGGGACATCTCCAAATGTTTTTTGATCGAGTCAGGGCTCCTGCCCAACCCCCTGTCGGCAGTAGTCTGGACCAGTCGTCACAACAGTCACGGGACCAAGAAGTCTGCGACTTCTTGTCAAACCCCCAGAGATATGGACTACGCTCCCAAGGTATGTAAAACTCTCTGTAATTTAAATGTCCTCGCGAAGCAGGAGACTAAAACGGTTCCCTATCAGGCCCCAAAGTCCTAATTGGGGTCTTGGCCCAGGAGACCTCAGGCCTAGGGCTTTGCCTCATGCTAAATTTCAAGACCGCCCTGACCCAAGGATCGAAGGTCAACACGTCGGAAAAGTAAGTCTGAACTGATTGCCTAGTGTTCTCCACACGACTTTGGCCTACCTCCCCTTTACCATCCTACAGGTTTAAAAATTTTGGGTGCAAGGAAAAAGCCTTCCCTCACCCCTGAGTTAACAGGGAAAAAGTTCGACAGACCCCCCCCCCACCTTTTCAGCACTTTCCCTCCTATAAGGCTTTCTATTTAGGCCAATAACGGCTGAATACCCCTGTGTCCCCGGATTCCCTAGGGTTCCCGATCACTGAGAAAAGCCCCTTTAGGTAATGTAGGGTTTCAAGCAACCCCCGACCAAACCACGCGGTGTTTCCCAATTTACTCGAAGGAGATACGCTTTTTGGGCTTGCCAGGGGTAATCAGACTGTCCGGTCTTGTCTTTTATAGTGGTTGCGATCCCCTTTAGAAAATTTGGGGGAGAAACCTTTTTATGTTTAGCGGGTTTAAAGCCCCCGGGGGTTGTAAACCCAACGCCCCTTTCCCTTCCAGAAGGGGGGGACCCCGCCCCCCGCAGTGGGGGAATATACAGACTGCCAAAACGTAAACAGGCCCCCACCCTAGTTCCCCCCAGCCTTTTGCAGTTTTGGCAGGGATATCACATAGCCTGCAGCTTTTCCCCCTCTTCAGCTTTGGAAATCCCATCCTAACCCCCTTTTTGGATAGGGGGTTTCCCCGTGATGGGGTGGGGGGCCCAAAATGAGACACACCCCTGCTAATGTTTGGGGGTTACCTTGCAATGCTCAAAAACTCGCCCAACCTTCCCACCCCAACATG
Source organism: Penaeus monodon (assembly GCF_015228065.2). NCBI lineage: Eukaryota > Metazoa > Arthropoda > Malacostraca > Decapoda > Penaeidae > Penaeus > Penaeus monodon. The sequence continues at coordinate 22,005,804 of NC_051387.1, forward strand.
ATTGAGATATCCTCCCTCACTGTCGGACGCAGCATTGTGAAGGGTTAGAGTTCAGTTTCTCAGGGGGTTGGGAGGCAGGCGAAAGGTCATTTAAAAAAAGGCCTTAACCCCCAAAGATTCCTGATAAAGTTCCTTCCCCTTTCAGCATTCCCCACCCTAGCACCATGGAACAGCAAGACTTTATTCCCTTCAGCCGGCTTGCAACACGCTTCAGTGGCCTTTTGTCTCCAGGGGGAAAGGGAAATTTTGCCTTGCCCTTGGGCGTACCCCAATGGATCCTAGCTGCTTCAAATGTTATCCAGAGCTCCCCAGAGAAAAGGGGCCGTCAGGGGGTGTTGAGTTCTGTGAATTGGGGCTGACTGCCTGGGGAACCCACGGGCACACCCCCCTCCCTTGTTGTCCGGGAAAACCTTAGGGGGGCCACGGGGAGGGGGGGTTTGAAAAGGGCCCGCAGGGGAGCCATAACCGCCTTGGCGTGCCAAAGCTCGGATCCCAAACCCTGCGTTATGGGGGTCCCCCTCGCGTGTAAAAGAATAGGTCGATCTCCTTGGCCCCTGTACCCCTATCTTGTACCATTTTAGCAATGCGGGTTGGACCCCTGAATCAGGACCCCAGAGACCCTTTTTCGGGGGCCCTAGAAAAAAGCCCCGGAAAGAAGCTTTTCGGTGCTGGGATCAGCTCCCGAGTCATGGGGGCCGACAGACATTACATATAATATATTATAGATATATATATATTATATATATATAAAAATTATATTTTTTTTTATTTATTATTATTTTTTTATTTATTTTTATTTTTATTTATTTATTTATTTATATATATATAAATATATATATATATATATTATAAAATATATATTATAATATATATTATTTTAAAATATATATATAAAATATATATATTAATATATTATACATATATATATATATTAATATATCTATACATATATATATACATATATATATACATATTGCTTAATGGTGGCCTTAATGATATATATAACTATATCAATATATAGATATATAATATATAATAATAGTGGCCTTAATGATATATATAAATATATAAATATATATATAATATATATCATATATATATATATATATATATATATATATATATATATATATATATATATATATATATATATCAACGGCCAAGCCGTTAATGACTGAAGAATCCTATTTGAAATGACAATCAGATGTCATGGGTGTTTTTCGATTTAGCTTTAGTGGATGTGTGACTCCTTTCTTCTGGCACGTTTGGGCTTGGGCTGCACTTCAAAGGTTTTCTCACAGCTCTAATGTGTTTATGAAGAGCACTTCGGAACGCCAGAGTTTCCCAAGAATCGGGCTTGATGCCCGCAGCCTTTATGTCTCGTTTGCAGACATCTTTCTAGCGCAGTTGTGCGCGAACGGTTCTTCAGTTCGCCATATAGAATGTCTTTTGGAATACGGCTATCATCCATGCGATTCCCCGTGACCCAGCCACGCAGCAGCCGCTGCCTTAGGAGGGTGACCATTTTGGAAAGCCTGCGCGGATGGGACTTCTGTGTTGGAAAACCATGGCTTGCCAGGAGATGTGCAGGATGCGACGAAGGGATCAAGTGGAAGGTGTTCAGCCTCTTCTCTTCCTTGGGATAGGGTGTGCAAGGGCTCACTGCCATACAGCAGCATACTGAGGATACAGGCGTTGTAGACAGCCATCTTTGTATCCACGGAGAGTTTGAAGTTCTCCCAGACACGTGGAGTCGGGGGGGGGGGGGCGCCGTACTTACCTTTCCAACTGCTTGCTGATCTCTTCGTCCAGAGAGAGGTAATCGGTAATGATGGACCCCATATAGGCCAAATGATGAACGATCTTTCCCGTCCATAGTCATTGATGGTAATGACGGGAGGGTCTACAGCATCTTAGCCCATCAAAACGGTCTTCTTTAGACTGATGCTGTGACCAAAGTCCTTACAAGCTTGGGCAGATTTAGTCATCAGGGTCTGGAGTTGCTTTTGCGTGTGGGTTGCGATTGCTGTGTCGTCAGCAAACAGCATATCTCAGATGTGGGCCTCACGTATTTTTGTCTTGGCTCTTAGCCATGCGTGGTTGAAGTCTAATATCTGATCCTGTACGGAGACAGATGCCTTCACATGAGGTACCAAAGACAACAAACAGGGAAGAAGACCTTAAACAGGGTTGGGGCAAAAACACAGCCTTCTTTCACTCCACTGCATATGTCAAAGTCCTCGGAGCAGCTGCCACTCAACTGTACAGTGCCTTGCATGCCGTTGTGAAAAGGTTTGATCATGCTATCTTGTGTAGGATCTGAAAAAGTTCTCTGCTCACAAGGTTGACTGCCTTTTTCAGGTCGATGAAGGTAACATACAGAGGCAGTTGTTGTTCACGACATATGTGTGTGTGGGGTATAGGGGTTTTTTTATTTTTTTTTTGTTGTGTTGTGTGTGTGTGTGTGTGTGGGGCCGCGGTGGCCGAATGGTTAGAGCGTCGGACTCAAGACTGTCACGACGGCAATCTGAGGTCGAGGGTTCGAGTCACCGACCGCCGCGTTGTTTCCCTTGGGCAAGGAACTTCACCTCGATTGCCTGCCTAGCCACTGGGTGGCCAAGCCAGCTCAAGTCAATGCCGGGTAAATAGAGATGGTGACTCGATAAAAACACTGGGCGGAAGGCAATGGCAAACCACCGCTCTAAATTGCCAAGAAAAATCATGGAAAGCCCATGATCGTCAAGGCCGCGGTGGCCGAATGGTTAGAGTATCGGACTCAAGACTGTCACGGCGGCAATCTGAATTGCCGTCGTGACAGTCGCCGACCGCCGCGTTGTTCCCTTGGGCAAGTAACTTCACCTTTATTGCCTACCTAGCCACTGGGTGGCCAAGCCAGCCCAATTCAGTGCTGGTCCCAACCCCGGATAAATAGAGAGAATGATTACCTAAAAGGTACCACCCGGGACTCTCCGTGGAAAGGAACTGAGGACCCTACCACGTACTCACTCCAAGAGCATCACACATGAAACTACAAAAAAATAAGTATCATGCTGTGACCACGGCGGCTCAGACATGAACCTACCCTTAAAAAGAAAGAAAGTGTGTGTGTGTGTGTGTGTGTGTGTGTGTGTGTGTGTGTGTGCACATAATACATATATACATGCATACATACCTATATATATATTTATATGAATGTGCATTATATATATATAATATATATATATATATATATATAATTTTATATATATATAATTATATATATGTATATATATTATAAAATATATATATATATATATATATATATATATATATATATATATATATATATGAAGTATTTGAAGAAATATAACTATCATTTCCATTCAGATTATGATGGGGCCTATTCCAGAGCCGCAGTGGGTGATTAAGGATGTATTACCTGCACACCGCCCCCCCCCCTCTCCCCTTCCCTCCCTGATAGACTGCATTCTGCGAGGCACGGAATGTTCGAATAGGGGATTAGCCAGTGTCGCGTCGCACTCCCTTTCTCCTTCCCCTGAAAATTATTTTCATGAATGTTGGATTTTCTTTAAACCGAAACAAAGGCACGATGGAATAGGAGGGCAAGTCAGTCTGCAAGCTATATGACGAAAAAGGGTAACAAGTATGACATATATTTGCTTTGAAAGTTGTATTGGTATCCATGTTTACTTGCCTGCATTTGCTTTTACTCAACCATTCTCTGATATGTAAAGGATACGGGTGTTTGGGCACAAATACAAACATACAAACACATACAAACACATACACATAACACACACACACACACACACACACACACACACACCACACATACTTATCTGTATATATATTGATAGATAAATTGATAGATGTGAACATGAGTATGTGCATGTGTGTGTGTTTTTCTCTGTGTGTGTGTGTGTGTGTGTGTGTGTGTGTGTGTGTGTGTGTGTGTGTGTGTGTGTGTGTGTGTGTGTGTGTGTGTGTGTGTGTGTGTGTGTGTAGACAGATAGATAGATAGATAGATACGTGTATACGGCACTCAGATAAGATAATCTACATGATGCATTCTGGGGACATTTCCAGGGGAAAATTCTAATGAGCCGTCACAAGAGCGTGTCACCAAACCCAAAAGTGTATTTACTGTTATCACCGCACACACAATGCGCGCGCGCATTCTATCCAAGGTGTGGCGCGACCATTCCCTTTGGCTGGCCTCCGGATTTTTT
>NC_051387.1:22010132-22020132 GCF_015228065.2 Penaeus monodon
TGTGTGTGTGTGTGTTGTGTTTTTTATGCTTGGGGGTGCGCACATTTCCGTTTTTCCATTTAGTTTGTTAATTTATTCAAACTAAGGTATTTTTTTTTTTGTCCACATAAACGCGGAAATATATACGAGTACCGTTTTTTTTTTCTTAATATTGATATCCTTTCCTACACTGATTTTGCTTTAGGGAAACTTCCTTATCTATAAACCATTTTAACTCACGTACGCATAATTATGAGGTTGCCAAGTGGTGTTGATAAAATGTTATCTGTAAATTTTTCAATGTGTTTTGTCTCGGAAAACTTGGTGTTTATTTTGGTTATGAATACAGGAAATTTCCCTACTTTTTGAATTTTGAAGTGAATGTTTCGTATTTGTTTTAATTTTAATATTTTTGATCATCTTTTTTTGGTTTTCTTTACAAGCTTTTTTCAATTATTAGTTAATTATGTTTTTGGTTTTTTTTTTTTTATTGTCATTTTTGTCATTACGTCACAGATTGAGGGATGTGAAATTAAAAAAATTTTTTAAAAACTTTTAGAAAAACTAGATCTTATAATCGGTAAAAGGGGTAACGATAACTTTTTAAATTTCTTCACTCTCTGTTAAGTATAGGGAGAAAAAAATAAAATAAATAAATTTTAAAAAAAATTTTACGGAAGCAAGTACCAATTCTTACGAAAGAGTTTTATGTCTCGTGCGAAAAATTTTGGCTATTTGGCGTGAAATGATTTATGATTTCGTTGTTTTTCAGCGCGTCATTAAAAAATGTTATATATTTACCAAAAGAAAATTTTTCACACACACACCACCCTGTGTTGTGAAAATTGAAAGAAAAAAATCTTTATATATTAATATATATATACTACAACATCTACATATTATATATAATATATATTATATATATATAATTTATATATATAATATAGTAGTTATATGGTATATATATATATATATATTAAATATAAATAAAATTTATTATATATATATACGTATGTATTTTTGGTATATATATATATAATAATATAAATTATATATATATAATAATAATATAATATTTTGTTACGCCGCCGCCTCGTCTCTCTGCCCAACACAGGCAGGCTAGGCAGAGACTGCTACCCAAAGGTCGTAAACACTGAACAGCCCAAAGGCACCGAGCACCACAGCGTCCCGAAATCAGGGGGGAAAACCCCATTTGGCAGGCAGAGCACGAAATAAACACAAAATGACAGGCTTTCCTTTATTTCCCCAATTTATTTCCCCTACCTTTTCTATGGGCCCCACACTACAGGGGGGACCCACATGTCACACTGCACAATACGTTAAAACAGGGCAACACAAGTTTATCAGTCACAAGGGCACACAGGGGGTTTTACAGGAGCAGCACCCAACCTGTCCTTTTTGGCTTGTTCCTCTGCTTCTCCCCCCACAGTTTGCGCCCTTTTTTGCCCAGGTCCTTTTCGTTAACCATCCCAAAGTCTCCTTTTTTCATGTTAACACATGTTTCGCACGGACAAAGCCCACGGGCACCTATCCCCCCCTAAAAAGCAACGACCCTCTGCTTGACATATCAAACCTGAACAAAACTACAGAAAATTTAAAAAAAATCATTCCAAAACAAAAAAATCTTTCACCCAGCGCGCTTTTTTCGCCTCGCTGGGTCGCTCTGAGGGGGTTTGGGGGCGGGGGTAGATTGGCAGTGGCACCCAGAGGGGAAATTCCCCTGCCCAAGCCTGGGTCATGGTCACCTTTGACGTCTGTTGCATCCCCCTCCCGTCCAATCTCGTCCTCATCTGGGTCGCGTCTGCCACTTTCCTCATCGCCGCTACTGGGGCTACGCATCTTTTTTTTCCCCCTACCCCAGGAGTACTTCCTGGCCCGGGAACCCACACCCGGGCCCCAGGGGCAACCGCGTCTTTTCCCCCTCTGCGAATTCGATAAGTGACTCAAAGGGCCGCTCCCACCGTGTAGGCCCTTCCCAGGGCTCGTAGCTTCGGCGAGAGCCCTCCTTCCGAGGGGGGGTTATCACCCACTCGTCCCCCTTTGTTGTCCCTCACTCCCTCATGCCCCGGGTCATAGGTCTCCTTCATGGTGCCGGGCTCCCTTTTAGTTTTCCCACGAACTCGTCGGTGCCCTCCGCCAGGTTCCGGCGCTCCGGTGCCCAAGTCCACAGGAAGTCAGGAAACGGCCCCCCCCCAAACCAAACTTTTTCTCCCGACGACTTTTTTTATGCCCCACTCCTCAAAAAGTGCCCAGCTTGCCCCAGCTGGCCCTTTGGCCTTATGGGAGAATTACTAAAAACACTGTACTAACCCCCCCTGTCCAAAAAAGGCCCGCCCAACCGCTACGCCATCAGCCACTGCAGGTTTTGGAGGGGCTCCACGAGGCCCCTCATCCATATCACTTTTGAAGTCGACCCCCGGATTCTAACTCTGTCCTGGGGCAAGGGTGCAGTCGCTCAGCCGAAACACCTCTGCACAGCCAACCCGGGAAAGAAGGGCACATTTTCCCCGTCCCCCCTCCCACTTCCGTCCAAGGTCGACACACCCTACTCTGCGTCGGGTAGTCAAGGCCCAGCAAACAGTGCTCGTCCAGATCGCCACTAACCGGCAGCCGCTACCGTCTCCCCACCCCAATACACCCTCCTTGGCCCCTTGAGCTGCACCAAGCCCCTGTGACACCACCGTCCGGGGTGCGTCGGGGAATCGCAAGGGGCCCAAACATATCAGCCGCCAGGGTCTTCTCACCCCGTGTCCACTGTCGGCGGCATGGCCCCCATCTATTGACCCTCCCCCGCATCGTCTGGTTCGACGGCAGCTTCCCCATGGGGCCCCCGGAACCGGGGAGGCGGGGTTTCGGCCCCCCTTCTCCAGAGTTTTCCGCCTGTCCCCCCTTCCCCTTAGGACATGCACTGGGATCTGACTACCTGCCCAGTCCTTGCAGCATGCGGGAAGGCTAAAAATCCTCCGGTTTTTGAAGGACGTGTTCCCACTCCCTCCGACACTGACTACTCGTGCCCTTTCCTCACCGCAGCCCCAACACAAGCCTTGAAAGTGCTCAGGCTCACCTTCCCCCATGCTATTTTTCCACTTTAGCCTTCCGGCCCCCAAGGTCATTGGGGGCTGAGCAGCTGGCCCTAGGCCACTGGGTTCCTTCAGGAAAGGCCTCGAACTCCCAAACCCTCGCCACGCCACCTGCAACCTCAGGGTTTGCCCGCTTGACGAGATTTGCGCTGCTGGGCCTGCAAAACGTCCAAAGAAAACGCTGCCAGGACCCACGATCTCTCTTTCCCCCCCAGGGGACGACCTCCTTTCCAGCGCTTCCCATCCCGCGCCAGTGGGGCGTTCTCGCCCCGCTCCAAAAAGTCCCCCTTCTTCAACGGGCTCGATATAAACCCCGGCCCGTTGGTGGTACCCGTAACGCGTTTCAAAACCTCTGCCACGCTGGTGTTAAAAGGATGTTGGGGTGCCGGGGTGCCCCAACACTTCGACCGCGGGACCCCTTACGTGCTACCAGTGCAGGGGCCCTTTTCCTTTCCCGGCCCCACCCCGGGGAAGCCCGCATTTTCAAAAATTTGGGGGACATATTCTTCCCGGGACTTCCCCGTCGTACTCAGCTGGCTTCGCTTCACAGATTCTGGAGGCCGGGGCTGCGGGGGGGAGAAAACCCTGCCTGAATAACACCCCTGGGGGGGGGAAGGGGGAGGGACAAAGCGGGGTTTACCGGGGCCGTTTGCCCCCACCTATATCCCAAAGGGGGCGGGTTCCCATGGGGCCCCCGCCTTCTGCGCGACCACGGCTCCGACACGACGCGCGAGGACCGGGGGGTTTTCCCTGCCACGGACCCCAGGGAACCCCATAAAAACTGACACCCCTGGCATCTGTTTTCCAGAACCCCCGTCTCCTTCCCCGCTTGCAAAGTTCCTACCCATACCCGCCTTTCCGCTTCCTTCCTCCCTCAGGGCCTCCCCCCGCCCCTTTAGATCTGCATCCCCCTCATTCCTCTCTGCTGTTGCAGGCCTTGTCGGTGTCTGCGAGTTTCCCCTTCACAGATCAAGATTTCTCTTCACCTCAAAAAAGTTGGGAAACTGTTCCCCTGCCTTTCCCTTCCTGCCCTCTCGACGAATGGTGCGCCCCGCTCGTGTGCCCTCCCCTTGCCTGCCTTCTGCCTTTGGCCATTTCCCCCCTCCCCCCGGGCCCCATGGCAGTGATCAGGTCCATCTGGGTCGGGTTCCCCACTCGTGCCTGCCCCAGTCAACCTCCTCTCCCCCATGGCTGCCCTTTATCTTTGACGACTGATAAAAGGCGCCTCACTATCAAATATCACAACCCCCTCCGACACCATTTGTTTCGCCGTCGCCTCGTCTCTCTGCCACCAAAACAAGGGGTAGGCAACAGCTGTTATTACAGGGGCGTGAACACGAACAGCTCCAAAACACCGAGCACCACGCGTCCAGAACCCAAGAGGGGAAACGCCAAGTGGGGGGGCGGGGACGCACGAGGTCTCACAGGGGAAAACCCCAACCCTCTCTTTGGCTTTTCCTCTGCTCCTCCGCTCACAGAGTTTCGACATGTTTTTCCCGGATCCTTTTCATGTTAACACATGCCCAAGTCACCTTTTCATGTTTAAAACCCTTTTTTGCACAGAGACAAAAACCCACTGCGTAGCAATATATAATTATATATATATATATATATATTAATATATTATATTATATACACACATTTTTTTATATAAGAAATGATCACAAAGACAAAAGAAACTAAATCGAAAAAATTTGAAAAAATAAAACAACTGAAAAAACAAACCCCCCAGTTTAAAGGGAACTAACCCCTCAACATTGATGGACTTTAGTTTGGTGAATTTTGGGGGACAGCAGTGGTTATGCCCTTGGCCTGGTTCTATGTCAAAGAGAGAAATTTGGCTATGGCAGTCAAATCTCTTTGGATGGGAGTCGGGGTTTTGAAAAAATTCGTGTTAAAAGGGTTGTGAAAGGGGAGAGTGTCTTGCTTGCTGAAATGGTTTCTCGCGGTAGGCTTTGTCCTGACTTTCCTTTTTGCTCAAAGAGGGGGTGTGCAGCCGTCGCGAGTTGAACCCACGTACCAGCCTACAATAGACAAGTAAAGTAGACCAGTTTTAAAGTCATCCCCTTGAATTATAGCATTAAAAGATCATTCATTTACGTGATTATTATAATTTCCTCTAAATTTCTAGAATAAATTTGTTATTCAAAACCTTCAAAAATTTAAAAAACTTGCACTGTGTCTTCCCTTTTAGAAAATTGCCAATCGAATTGCTATTATGAAAATGAACCGGGAAAGACTTGGGGTACATTTTTTTTTAACGGTTTCGGTTTTAAACTAAGTCTTCCCATATTTTTATAGTTTTATATTTTTGATGTCAAAAATGCCACTGTAAAAGGGGGTAGGGTTTTGGCGAGCAAATTTCTTTTACAAAACAACTAGTTTCTAAATTTACTGTTGGTGCTTAGAGGGGGGTTACTGTATAAGAATCTGGCAACTTTTAATTTAAAAATACCATGCAAAATGAGGGCGAAGGGGGACCCAAAATTTTGCATTTAGGAAGGGATATAGGGAACCAGGTTTTTAGCGAAATTTGTGGGTTTAAGTACTTCCCAAATAAAGGTTTTTATCGCAAAAAACCTTATTCGTTTTCTTGAGTTTTAAAAAGATGACTATAGTGTCAGAGATAATTGGTTAAAATTCACACACACACTTTTTAATTTCCCGAAACGAAGCACACTGCCTCTTTAGAGCAAAAAGATATTAATAAACACACAGGTACATCCTCCGGCCTCATTTTAAACCGCAAAATGACAAAAATGTATTTTGTGCGTGTGCTTCCCAAATCACGCTTTTTTCTTTACTCTACACGTTTTATTGTTTTATCTACATCTAGATCGGGGTTCTCGAATGTTTTATATCGACCTCCAGGGGGTCTGAGGGTTACTGAGGGTGAAGGGGCCCCAAGCTTTAATTTTTAAATTTTTATAGTAATTTCTAAAAATTTTGAAAACTGTCCCCACAACCATAATTATTTCTTATGTTATTCCTTAATTTTAGACACAGGAAAAAAAAAGTCAGCAAATCTTAAGACATTTCAAACCCCGGCCAAAACCTTTTCAACCGGACTCCGCCCCAACCCTTATCGTTTCTTGCGCTCAAACCCTTTCCCTACGGATATATACCTCCCAATACCCTTTTTAGGGGAACCAGCTCTCGTTGTCCGCGAACGGATTATTGGTTTGTAGGCTAATGGCTGCTGCTTCCTGTTAATCAAACTGTTTTCAACTACTACTGCTGCTATTATTCCTCTAAAAACTACTAGTCCTGCTACTATTATTATTCTACCGACTGCTACTACTATTACTACTATTATTACTACTACCAACTACTACTAATATTACTACTATTATTACTAACTACCACCTGCTACTACTATTACTACTAACAAATAATACAAAACTACTACTATTACTACTAATAGTAATGCTACTACTACTGTTACTACCAACTACTACAAACTGTTATAGCTACTATTACTACTACCAACAAATTTACAGCAACACAGCTACTACTACAAAAACTGCTACCACCAAAACTACTACAAACTAAAACTACTGCTAATACTAATGACTATCACTAAAACTATTACTACTAAACTTCTACTAAAACTACTATTACTACATACTACTACTACTGTTTTTATCCCATAGTTTTTTCTCTGAGTGAATTAAAAGCTAGGGGTCGATAGAGAATATGAAACTCCATTGGGTGTTAACGAGCTTGAGAATCCCTTGGTCTAGACTAAGCGCATCCAGCACAGGCGGCGCCGTGATTGCAGGCAGATTGTACTTTGCAGTAAGTGGACAGCGTAAATAGGTTTATGGGAAAGGGAGTGTGAATCAGGATAGCGTCGTGGGAGTTATATATTGTGTGTATGTATGTATATGTGTATATGTATGTATATATGTGTATTATGTGTGTATGTGTACTGTATATTATATATATATTTATATATATATATATATATATATTTTATATATATATATTTTATTATCTATATGTGTATATATATATATATTTTATATATAATATTTTATATATATATATATGAGTATGTGTTATATTTGAGTATGTTTTGTATATATACATGTATATATACACACAATTGTTTTGGTGTGTGTATATTTATATATATATATTTATATATATATATATATATAAAATATATGTGTGTGTGTGTGTGTGTGTTGTGTGGTGTGTGTGTGTGTGTGTGCAAGCAAGTACGTTATGTATGTGTGTCTAACATAATTTCATATTTTTATTTGTATATTACATTTCGTATAACAACATCCAAGGGAAATTGCAGCGCTCTTGGGTATGGAAGGTTGAACAAAGAAAAGGGAGTATAGACTGATATATTTAAAACCCTATAAAAGAAGAAAAAATAACAATGAAGATTATCAACACATTTCCACTAATCTTTCTCCCTATCGTCCTTTTGCTGTATTTCCTTGCATAATATTATATCCGTCTCTGATATATATTTATGGGGTGTGTTATTCAAGGCTATCACGTATATTCGTACATTCACAAAAGGACGGCCGAGAGAACGTACACACTCTCGGTCCTAAAAAGTGCGAACATTATCCTCCTTGTTTCAATATCACTATCATGACAATTTCATAATTATCATCATCACCACTATCAGAATCATTCTATAACGATCTTGATGAAATAGACATATCGGGAAAAAAAATATGCTTAACGTTCACATAATAATGAATAAAATATCACATAATGGCCAATTTACTGACCTTAAGGGGACCGTCCCAAGAAAGCCTACCGTCCTCCACTCGTTTGATCATTGAAAAGAAAAAAGAAAAAAAAAAAATTCTAGATGTTGATTTCTTTTACATGTTATAGAGTACAAAAATTTTGATTTGTCTCATATATAAATTAAACAAGGCGTCCCCCCTTTGTGAGGGGGCACCCCAAAAAGGTCGATTTTTTTTTACTTTTTTTTCTTTCTTTCTTTCTTTCTTTTTTTTACCGTTGCGCCGAAACCCTCGAATTTTTTCCTGAACTCTGATCAACTCTATGGGAAGGACGTATCATGGGCCAATTTTTTGAATTTCCGTTTACTTTTTTAACTTTTTTTTGGATTGCCTGTCACGGTGGGCTATATTTTCAATTATTTGGCCATGCATATATAATATATATATATATATAAAATATATATATAATATATATATATTATATATATATATAATTTTATATATACACATTCATACATATATATTTATTTATTTATTTTATTTTTCTATTTTTATTTATTTATTTTTTTAATCGAGCATGATACGGTCCTGCGCACTCGAGGCCACTCGCGAAAGAAAGAGATATGGAGGCACTCAAAATTTTACAATCTTAAGACGACTTATTAATAACCGGCTTATTAATCAAAGTACGGGAGCTTGAGATTAGGACACTTCCAAGTTAATTATTTTTTATTGTTTATATACTAATTCTAATGATTATTTTATAATATATATATATATATATATATATATATAATTTTTTTTTTTTTTTTTTTTCCCCAACAGTCATTCATTCCACTGCAGGACATAGGCCTCTCTAAAATCATCACTGAAGGTTATATGGCAGTGCCAACCTTGCCTGTTGGATGCCCTTCCTGTTAAACGATATGCCCTTTTTTCTGGGTAGGAAATCGAGGTGAGGTTCCTTGCCCAGGGGAAAAACGCGCCGGGCCCGGGGACTCGAACCCTCGAACGCAGATTGCCGTCGTGACAGTCTTGAGTCCGATGCTCTAACCACTCGGCCACCGCCGCCTACATTTATTATATATATATATATATATATATATATATATATATATATATATATATATATATATTGGGAAAATTAGTGTACTTAGAGAAGAGATTATTACAAAGTTAATCAGAATTATTGTTTTCAATAAGGTCAAAACTTTGTAAAGCTATTTCTTTCTTCTTCTTTTTTATATTTAAAATTTGGGTTCCTGTCTGAAATGTTTAATAAATGCATTAAATCATAAGACAACTAATCTAAACCAGAAATTACCAATCATTTTTTTTTGTGTGTGTTTTTATTTTTTTTTTTATTTTTTGGAAAATCCAATTGTGAAAAAATGGTGAACTGTGGATGGCAATAAAAGTACAAAGTTTTACGTGATCCTGATTCTAGCTTGAATACAACATATCGGTTCACGTGTAAAAATTTTTTTACCGCGAGGATTTCCAAGGCCGGTGAATTTTCCCACGCAGTGGGGGGGGGCAGTCACTGGGTGGTATTAATTTTCGAGAAGGTTTTATATGTATGTAAAAAACATACATAAGATTAGCATTCTCGTTTAATACGGGTAAACCCTTTTTTTTTTTTTTTTTACATACAGAAAGTATTATTAATTGCCCCAGATAAATCATTTTTTTATTGATATTTGTAAAAAAATATCATTGGGCATAGAAAACCATTAAAATTGTCATATAGCGCATTTCTTTGCAAATAATGAACAAAATTATTAACGCCTGTGTGGGGCCGGTGTTTTCCGTATTCATGTTACCTCAACCACAGCAACGTCCTCAGGTTGCATTTTTTTTTTTACTGGGAAAAACATGAAAAAGGTGAATGGATAAGACAAATTTCAAAATTCCATATTAGTTTTCATTTTAGAGCGGGTATCATTGGTACTATCATCTTCAAACATAAATAATCACTATCTCATTTATTTTTACGAAATTTAAATACCCAAACCTTAGGGTGGCCTTCGTACTGCATGGCTCCTTGCAGCGGAAACGACAAATTTTTAAATCGAAACAAATTTGCCGACGTGGACGATACCGATCACTGGGCTATTCCAAACCGAAATATTATAATCAATCAGTTACACTTTTAATTTTTTTTTAAAACTTAGGGCTTCGTATCCAGTACACATATAGATC
>NC_051387.1:22025132-22045132 GCF_015228065.2 Penaeus monodon
AAACCTGCTCACCTTGCTCTCCCCCAAAACCTCTAGGTCATGGCTCGCTTAGATAAAGTTAAGGGGCCCGACCGTCCCAAATGAGGGGGGGGGGGGGGGTAAAGGGTTTAATTGTTAGGTAACCTATGTTATACGTCAAGAAGAAAAACTACCAAAGGAGTTTGGGGAAAAACCGGGTTTTTTTCTTGGGAGGTGCAAGGGCTACGACCAGGAAAACTTAGGCCCGGGGGTAACTAGAGCGCTGAGGTACACCTTATGGACTTTTGCTTTTTCCATTTGTATTTGACTTTTTGATAATGACTTTGCGAAAGATATGTTTTCGTAAATGCCCAAAGAACATTTTATACCTAATCAGAAAAAAAAATCAAACTTTAAAAAGAAATATTTTGTGATTTTTTTTTTTTTAAAAATTTTTGTGTACATTTATACGTAAATTGCGTTTCATCGGATTCCCGGGTAATAGGCTGTAGCTTATGTAGGGATCTATATGTGTATGGATACGAAGCCCTAATTTTAAAAAAAAAAATAAAAGTGTAACTATGATTATAATTTTCGTTTTGGAATAGCTCCAGTGTGGTATCGTCCACCGTGGGAAAATTTTTTTCGATTTAAAATTTGTCGTTTCCGCGCAAGGGCCATCAGTACGAAGGCCACCCAATTTGGGGGTACTTAAACTTCGTAAAAAAAAATAGATAGTGTTATTTTTGTTGAAGATGATGTACCCAAAATACCCCTCTAAAATGAAAAATAAAATGGAATTTTGAAATTTGTCTTATCCTTCACCCTTTTTTTGCTTTTCCAGAAAAAAAAAAAAAGCAACCTAGCGTTGCTGTTGGGTTTAGGTAACTGAATACGGAAAAAACCGGGGGGGGCCCCACACAGGCTCTAATAATTTTGTTCATTTATTTGCAAAAATAATGCGCTCTAGACAAGTAAAGGTTTTTTCTATGCCCAAAGATATTTTTTTTTTCAAATATCAATAAAGAAAAAGATTTTATCTGGGCAAATTAATAATACTTTCTGTATGTAAAAAAAAAAAAAAAGGGTTTACCCATTAAAAGAGAAAGCTTAACTTATTATGTTTTTTACATACATATCAACCTTTAAATTAATACCACCCATTTACTGCCCCCCCCCCATGCGTCGGGAAATTCACCGCCTTTAAATCCTCCGGTAAATAAATTTTTCACGTAACCGTATGTTTTTTTCAAACTAGAAACAGGAACGTAACACTTTGCTGTTATTCACCACAGTTCACCATTTCTTCAAATTATTTTCCAAAAAATAAAAAAAAAAAATAAAACACACACACAAAAGATGATTGGTAATTTCTGGTTTGATTTTTTTCTTTATGATTTAATGCATTTATTTAAAAATTTTGACAGGGTCCCTTTTATATAAAAAAAAAAGAAAGAAAAAGCTTTACAAAATATACCTTTTTGAAAACAATATTTTGATTAACTTTGTAAAAATCTCTTCTCTAAGACCTAAATTTTGCCATATATAATATATATATATATAAATTTATATATATATTAATATAATATATATATATATATAATGTAGGCGGCGTGGCCGAGTGGTTTGAGCATCGGACTCAAGACTGTCACGACGGCATCGCGTTCGAGGGGTTTGGTCACCGGGCCGGGGCGTTGTTTCCCCTTTGGGGGAAATCACCTCGTTCCTACCCAGAAAAAAAAAACATATCGGGAACAGGGGGGCATCCTCGGGAAGGGGGGCACTGCCATTAAAAACCCCTCATGATGATTGGAAAAAGGCCCATGTCCTGCAGTGGAATGAATGACTGTTGGGGAAAAAAAAAAAAAAAAAAAAAAATTTAAAATATATATTATTATATATATATATCTATAATATAAATTTATTAAATTTGTATATAAAAATAAAAATAATTAAATTTTGGGAATGTTCCCAATCTCAACTCATACTTTTTATTAATAAGCCCGGGTTATTAAAAAGTCGCTTAAAATTGTAAATTTCGAGTGCCCCCATCTCTTTCTTTTGCAGTGGCCTCGAGTGCCGACCGTTCATGCTCGATTAAAAAATAAATAAAAAAAAATAGAATAAAAAAAAATAAAAAAATAATATATATGTATAATGTGTAATATATATATATATATTAAAAATATATATATATATATTTTTATATATATATATATATATAATATATATATGCAGGCCCAAAAATTGAAAAAATGTCCACCGTGACAGGCAATCCGAAAAGTTAAAAAGTAAAAGGAAAATTTAAAAATTGGACCATGATCTCCTTCCCCCTAGAGTTTATCAGAGTTCAGGAAAATTCGATGGGCCGGGGCAAAGGGAAAAAAAAAGAAAGAAATAAAAGAAAGAAAAAAAAGTAAACAAAATCGACTTTTTTGGGGTCCCTCACAAAAAGGGGGCGCCTTGTTTTTTTATTAAAAGACAATCCCCAATTTTGTACTCTATAACGTAAAAGAAAACAACTCTAGAAATTTTTTTTTTCTTTTTTCTTTTTCAAAGATCAAAAGAGTGGGGACGTAGGGTTTCCTTTGGGGCGGGCCCCTTAAAGGGCTAAAATTGGCCATTATGTATATTATTCTTATTATGTGAACTTAAGCAATTTTTTTTCCCCAATGTCTATTTCTCAAATCGTTAAGAAGATTCTGATAGTGGTGATGATGATAATTTGAAAAATTTTCATGTAGTGTTTGAAAACAAGGAGGAAAAGTTCGCCTTTTCTGGGCCGAGAGTGTGTACTTTTTCGGCCTCCTTGTGAATGACAAAATTACGTATAGCCTTGAATAACACCGCATACACATATATATCAGAGACGGATACATATTATGAAAGGGAAAATACAGCAAAAGACGATAGGGAGATAAGATTATTGAAATGTGCTTGATAATCTTCATTGTTATTCTTTCTTCTTTTATAGGGTTTTAAACTATATCAGTCTATACTCCCTGTTCATTGTTAAACCTTCCATACCCAAGAGCGCTGCAAGTCCCTTGGATGTTGTTATAACGAAATGTAATATACAAATAAAATATGAAATTTATGTTAGACACACAACATAACGACTTGCTTTCACACACACACACACACACACCACACACACACACACCACACACACACACAATTTAAAATATTATAATATATATATATATATATATATATATATATTATATACACACACAAACAATTGTGTGTATATATACATGTATATATACACACATACTCAATATATACACATCTCAAATATATTTTATAATATATATATCTATATATATATATTTTAACAATATATTATATACATATATATATATATATTATTATATATATATATATATATATATTATATAATAATACAGTACAAAACACACATATATCCCACATATATACATACTATACCATATCTACATACACCAAAATTATAACTCCCCGACAGCTATCCGGGTTCACACCCCCTTTCCCCATAAACCTATTTACGCTGTCCACTTACTGCAAAGTAAATCTCCCTGCATCAGGGCGCCCCCCTGTGCTGGATGCGCTTAGTCTAGACCAAGGATTCTCACTCGTTACCCCAAGGGGTTTCAATTCTCTATCGCCCCCCTAGCTTTTAATTTCATCAGAAAAAAAACATGGTGAAAAATCAGTAGTATATTTAGTAAAATAGTAGTTTTAGTAAAATTTTTTTAGTATATAGTTTAGTGATAGTCATTTTATATTAGCAGTAGTTTTTTAAATATAGTTTTTTTTTTTTTTTTAGCAGTTTTTGTAGTAGTAGCGTTTTTTGCTGTATTAGTTTTATATATAGGCTATAACGTAGTTAGTTGGTAGTAAAGTAGTAGTAGCATTATAGTTTGTAGTATAGTTTTTTGTATTTATTTGTTAGTAGTAATAGTATGCAGGTGGTAGTAGTAATAAATATTTAAAATTGTATAGTTTTGGGAGTATAATAATATATAAAGTAGTACAGTCGGTAGAAATAGTAATAGTAGCAGGACTTATTGTAGTGGAATAATGCACGTAGTAGTTGAAAAACAGTTTTTATTAAAAGGGAACGCAGCCTTATGCTACAAAACACATAATCCTTCGCGACCACTGAGAGCTGAGTCTCCTGAAAAGGGACTTAGAGGGTTTTTCCTGACGGAAGGTTTGCTGCAAAAAAAGAAAAAAAGGGGGGGGAACCAAAAAAAAAAAAAAAAAAAAAACAACCCAAAAAAAAAAAAAAGAAATAATCAGTTGTGAAAGTTTCGAATTTTAAAAAATTACTAAAAAAGAATTAAAATTTAAAATTTTGGCGTCCCCTTTGATAGTAATCCCTTTACCCCCCGGGGTCGATATAACCCTTGGGGCCCCTTTCTAAACTGAGATGAAAACTAAAAAGTGATTAGTATGTAAAGAAAAAGCGTGTATCTGGGACACACGCACCCCCTACATTTTCGTCTTTGCGGTTATTGAGGGCCCGGGCAGATGTACCTGTGTTTTTATTCATATCTTTTATGCTCTATAAATTTTTAGTGTCTTCGCTTTCGGGAAACTTAACGTTGTGTGTAATTTTAAACCATTATCTCTGACACACTATCATTTTTTAAAACTGCAAATAAACTGAAAAAGTTGTTATCTTGAAAAAACCCCTTTATTTGGGAAGTCATTATACCTCACTAATTCTGCTAAAAACCCGGGTTCCCTATATACCCTTTCCTAAATGCTAATATTGGCTACCCCTTCCCCCCATCTTTTCTGCTAGGGGTATTTTTAAATTACACGTTGCCAGATTCTTAATACAGAAACCCCCCTCAAACCCAATCATATAATTTATAGACAACTAGTTTGTTTTTGTAAAAAAATTTTTGCTCCCCAAAAACCCTACCCCTGTTCAGTGGCCATTTTTTGACATAAAAAATTAAAACTATCAAATGGGCAGACTTATTTTTTGAAACCAAACTCGTTAAAAAAAAAGCTCCCCCCAAGTCAGTTCCCGGTTCTCTTCATAATAGAAATTCGTTGGGAAATTTTCTAAAAACACAGTGCAACGTATTTTTAAAATTTGAAGGCATTTTGGGATATAACAAATTTTACTTCTAAAAATTTAGAGGAAATTATAATATCATCTGTAAATGAATGATCTTTAAATGCTCAAAATTCAAGGGGGAATGACATTAAAACGTGTCTACTTTTTACTTGCCCTATCTGTCGGCTAGGTGTGGGTTCAACCTCGCGAGGGCTGCCACGCATTTTTGAGCATAAAGGAAATCGGACTACCTACCGCTGAGAAAACCCTCTTCGCAAGCAGAAGCACTCTCGCCTTCAAAACCACCCATTTAACACAATATTTCAAAATCCCGCCTCCCATCCTAAGATTTGACCTACCATGCCGATATCTCTCGTTGACATAAAACCCAGAGCTCAAGGGCAAAACCACTGCTGTCGCCCAATCCCAAACTGAAATCCATCCAACTGTTGAGTGGTTAGTTCCCTTTTAACGGGCGGGTTTGTCTTTCATTGTTAGTACTTTTTTCAAATTGTTTCTGTTTTATATGTTTCTATTGTTTTTTTGTGATCTTCTCTATAAAAAAAAATGTGTGTATTTTAAATATAATATATATAATATATATATAAAATTATATATATATATATAATTGCTACCCAGGGGGTCTTTGTCCTGTGCAAAACATGTGTTTACATAAAAAGGATGATTGGGGCATGTGTTAACATAAAAAGGATCCTGGGAAAACATGTCGCAACTAGCGGGTGAGCGGGGGAGAAAGGGGAACAACCAAAAGAGACGGGGTTTGGGGTGCTTCTCCTTAAAACCCTCGTGCGTCCCCTGCCTCCCCATTTGGCGTTTCCCCTTTGTGTTCGGGGACCTGTGGTCCCGGGTGCCTCTTGGAGCGGGTTCAGTGTTCCGACCCTGTATATAACACGCTGTCTGCCTACCTGCCTTGGTTGGGGGCAGAGAGACAGGCCCCGGGCGTAAAAAATGGTGTCGGAGGGGATTTGTGATATTTGTCAGTGAAGCGCCGATTTCATGTCGCCCAAAGATGAAGGCAGCCTGAGGGAGGGGAGCTATGACTGAGGCGGGCACAGTGATGAAGCCGAGCCGATGGACCTGATCACTGCCAGGGCTGGCCGGTATGAGGAGGAAATGGCAAAAAGGGCGAAGACAGGAAAAGAGGGCAACGACAGCGCACCTCTCGTCGAATGCAGGAAAGGAAGGCAAACATTCTCCCAAACTTGTTGAGGTCTAGAGAAATCTTGCATCGTGAAGAGGAAACTCAGCATACACCGAAAAGGGCCCTCAACACTGGGGTGAACTGTGAGGAGGTAACTCTGGGGGCGAGTTCAGGCCAGGAGGAAGTAATGCGGAAGGGGCGTCATGAGGTGGGAACTTTGCAAGCAAAAGCAGACAGGTTCGGGCAACAGATGCCAGAGTGCCCAGTTTTACGGGGGTCTCCCTGGGGTCCGGGGCGGGAAACCCCCCGGCCTCGCGCGTCGTGTGGGAGCCAGTGGTCGCTGCAGAAGGCGGGGGCCCATCGAACCGCCCCCTTGGATATAGGGGGCGGCAAACTCGACCCTCAACCCCCCTTGTTGCCTCCCTCCCCCCCTTCCTCCCCCCCGGGCGTGTTAGTTCCGGCACCGTCTCCACCCCGCACCCCCTGGCCTCCAAAATTTCTGTGAAGCGTAAGCCAGCGATACGAAGGAAGGGGGCCGGGGAAGCATATTCCCCCCAATTTGAAAGCGGGTCTCCCAGGGCTACCCCGGAAGAGAAGCCCTGAGCGGGTACACGCAAAGGGGCCCGCGGTCGAAGTTTTGGGGGCATTCCCGGGCCCCAACTTTTTTCCCCCCCCCCTTACACCACGGGGCAGAGGTTTTGAAACGCCTTTACGGGTACCCCAAAGGCCGGGTATATCGAGCCCCTTAAGAAGCGGACCCGTGAGCTGGCGGGACCTTCCCAGCTGGCGCAGGATGTGGAAGCGCTGGGAAAGGGCGTCCCTGCGGGTGAGAAGAGATGATCGGGTCCTGGCCAGCGATTTCTTTGTTGACGCTTTGCAGGGCCAGCACTGCAAATCTACGTCAAGCAGGCACACCCCGAGGACTTCAGGGGGCGCTGGCGAGGGCCTTGGAGTTCGAGGCCCTTCCTGAAGGCAACCGTGGCCTAGGGCCACTGCTCAGCCCCCCATGACCCCTGGGGCCAAGGGGTTTAAAATGGGGAAAATAGCTTGAGGGAAAGGGGAGCCTGAGCCTTTTTTAAGGGTTGTTTGGGGCTGCGGTGAGGAAGGCACAGACACAGTGTCGGGGGAGTGAGAAAACTCCTCTCAACCGGGCGGGTTCTGATGCCTTCCGCGTGCTGCAAGGGCTGTGGCGGGGGTGGGCCACCAGTGCATGTCCTAAGGGTAAGGAAGTGGGACAGGGGGAAAACTCTGGAGAAGGGGCCCAAACCCCCTCCTGGGTTCCCCGGGCCCGACTTGGGTAAACTGCCGTCGAACCGCACATCGGTGGGGGGCTCAATAATGGGAACCTGCCGCCTGACAGTGGACATGGGGTGAGAAGACCCTAGTGCGGCCCGTATGTTGGCCACTATGCGACTTCCAAAGCACCACAGACTGGTTTTGGGGTACAGGGGATTGTTGCAGCTCAAGGGCCAGTAAGGCTCGTTTGGCGTGGGCAGCCGGGGCAGCGGCTTTCCGGTGATTGGCCGATCTGGGCAGCACTGTTTGCTGGGCCTTGACTCCTACCGAGTAAGGCGTGTGCGACCTTGGCCCAAGCTGGTGAGGGGCACGTGAAAAAATTCCCCCTTTTTCCAAGTTTGGGTTGCAGAGGTAGTTTCGGCTGAGCGACTGCACCTTGCCCCCGGACAGAGTTTTTGAATCCGGGGTCGACTGTCAAGATGATACGTGGAGTAGAGGCCTCGTGGAGCCTCCAAAACTCAGCTGGGTGATGGGTAGCGGTTTTGGGGGCCTTGTTGGACCAGGGAGGGGTTAGTTACAGTGTTGGTAGCTAACTTCTCCCATAAAGGCCCAAAGGTGCCAGCTGTGCAAAGCTGGGCACTTGTAGGAAAGGGGGCTCCAAAGAGTTCGGGGGGCAAAAGTTGGTTGGTTGGGGGCCCTTGCCTGACTTTCCCCGTGGACTTGGCGCACCGGAGCCCGCTAACCTGGGGGAGGTGCACCGACGAGTTCGTGGCAAGCTCAAGGAGCCGGCCGCCCTAAGAGACCTATGACCCGGGCTGAGGGAAGTGAGGGGACAACATAGGGGACAGAGTGTGGCTGCATAACCCCCGTCGAAGCGGGGGCCCCCCGAAGCTACAACCCCTGGGGAAGGGCCTACCGGGGGTAGCGCCTCCTGATTTACTTATCGAATTCGCAAGGGCGAAAACGACCCTCGGGTTTCCCCCGGGCCGGGTGTGGCGTTACCATGGGGCCAGGAAACACCTGGGCTATGGTGAAAAAAATAGTTTACCCCGTAGCGGCGATGAGGACGTGCAGACGCTGACCGAGATGAGGACAGCATTTGGACGGTGAGGGCGTGCAACGACTCAAAGGTGACCAGACCCAGTCTTGGGGGGAGGGGATACCCCTCTGGGTCCACTGCCAAACTACCGCCCCCCACCCTCCCCCAAGCCCCCACGAGAGCAAGAAAGCCGGCTGGTGAAGATTTTTTTGTTTCGAGAACTGATTTTTTAATTTTCTGTATTTGTTTTATTTAATATGTCAAGCAGTCGGGTCGTCTGCTTGATAGGGGGGGATAGTCTACGCCATTTGGGGGTTTTTCTCTGTGCGAACATTTTAAAAGAAAAGGATGACTGGCTGTTTAACATGAAAAGGGTCCTGGGGAACATGTCGCAAATAGCTGTGAGCGGGGAAACAGAGGAAAAAGCCAAAGAACAGGTTGGGGGGCTGCTCCCGGAGACCTCGTTGTGCCCTTTGCCTGATAAAATTTGTGGTGCCCTGTTATAAGCTGTATTTTGCAGTTGAATGCTGGTGTCCCCCCCTTTTTGGGGGGCCTATAAAAAATGTACGGGTAAATAAATTTGTTTAAAAAAAAGAAAGCCTGTCATTTTGTGTTTTTTTCGTGCTCTGCCTCGCCAAATGGGGTTTTCCCCCCGTATGTTCTGGGGCCTGTGGTCCGGTGCCTCTTGGAGCTGTTCAGTGTTCACGACCCCGTGGTGCACGTCGTCTGCCTAGCCGCCTTGTGTTGGGGCAGAGAACAGGCGGGTCGGCTTTAAAAATATATTATATATTTTATATAATAATTTTTATATTATATATATTATATATATCCCAATATACATAGTAATATATTATAATATATATATATATATATATATATATAATTATAAATACCCAATTACATACTTATATTAAAATTTTAATTTTAAATATATAATTATATATATTTTATATAATGTATGTATGTTGTATTAATATATATATTATTAAATGATTTTTTTTTTCAATTTAACACACACACTGGTGTGTGTGTGTGTGAAAAATTTTTCTTTTGGGAAAAAATTAAACATTTATAATGCGGCTGAAACAACACAAATCAAAATCATTTTTTACGCCAAAAAGCCAAAATTCTGTCGCCTGCAGACATAAAAATCTCTTCGTAATGAATTTGGTCTTGCTTCCCGTAAAATTTTTTTCTATATATATTTATTTTTATTTTTCTTCTCCCTATACTTAAAAGAGATGTGAAGAAATTTAAAAGTTTCGTTACCCCTTTCACCCGTTATAAATCTAGTTTTTCTAAGAGTTTCATAAAAATTTTTTTTTATCACATCCCCAAATCTGTACGTAAGACAAACTTTAAAAAATAAATAAAAAAAACCAATATCATAATTTAAATAATAATTTAAAAAATGCTTTAAATGAACCAAAAAATTGATGATCAAAAAATATTAAAATTAAAACAATACGAAACATTCCTTCAAATTCAAAAATTTGGTGAAAATTTCCTGCTTTTCTAACCCAAAAAAACCCAAATTTTCGAACTAAATCACATTGAATATCGCAGATAACATTTTTTCAAATCACCATTTGGGAACTCTACTAATTTGCGTACGTGGTTAATTGTTTATATGATAGGATTCCAATAAAGCAAATTTTCAGTGATAGGAAATGGGTATCAATATTAAGAAAAAAAAATCGGTATCGTATATATTTTTCCCGTTGATTGGGGGCAAAAACAATCCCTTTGTTTGAATAAAAACAAAATAAAAAAAAACGTGAATGTCGCACCCGAAAACATACACACACACCACACCCACACACACACACCAAAACACACACACACACACACCACCACACACAAAAAAAAAAATAAAATATTTTTATATTTTTTTTATATATATATATAGGGGAATTTTTATTTATTTTTTTTTTTAAATTTTATATAAAAAAAATTTTTAATTTGGTTTTTTTGGTTTTTTTCCCCCCCTTTTTTGGCAAAATTTTTTTTCAACTTTTTTTTCCAATTTCCCCCCAAAGGGGGTTCCCCCGCTTTTTAATTATAATAATGATAAATAATAATTATTATTTAGAATGATAATAATAATAATTAGTATTATAATAATAATATGTAATAATAGAAATGACAATAATAGATAATTGTAATGAATATAATAAAGAAAAAATGTAATTATTGATTAATAATAAAATAAAAATTATAATGATAGACGGATTATGTAAAAACAATAATAATTATAGTACATAATAATAATAATCAGACTAATAAATAATAATAATAATAATACTATAAATAATAATAATAATATGGGGTATAATGATAATGATAATACTAAAGATGAAATAGGAAGATGAATATAATATTAATAATGGTGAAAGTTAATAATATAATAGTAATAATAATAATAATAATATTATAATAATAAGACGATAATAAGATCGGATGGGCTAAAATGAATAAAAAAATATAAAAGTAATTAATGCTAATATTAATGTGTAATAACACCAGTAATTTAAAATAATGAGAACAGGGGAATAATAACGCTACCAACACCACTAGTAATACAAACAATAATAATATTATAATAATAAAGAGAAATCATGAATGACAATAATAATTATCATTATTATTATCATCATCACATTAATATTACTATCATAAAAGAATGGTGATCATAAACGGTGATAAAATGATATGTAATGTAGGTAATATGAAAGGGATAATGTGATAATGATAATAATCAATAATAATATGATAGATAATAATAATAATATTGATTTTTTAAATAGGTAATATGATATAGTAATATATAACATATAATAATAATAAGTAATCATACTAACTATAATTAAATATGATAATAATAATGATAATCTAATTGTAACAATAGGAGTATTAAGAAGAAAAGATAATAGATCAATAATAATAATATATAATAATTGAGTAATAATAATAATGATAATAAATATTACCATTTATTCTTATCATAATGATAACTATAAAGAATGATAATATAGATAATATAAAAGAGGGGGAATAATGGACTTATAGGAGTAATAATAATAATAATAATAAATAATAATAAAAATAATAGTCATATAATAATAAAGATAACAATACTAACAATAGTAATAATAATAATAATAATAATAATAATAATAATAATAATAATAATACTAATAGTAATAATGATATGATAAGGATAATAATAATAATGATAATGATAATATAATAACAAAACAACAATAATAATAATAATCATAATGATAATAATAATAAAAAATAATTGATAACGGTATGATAACCAATATTTTTAAAAAATAAAATTTTAACAAACAATAACAGATAATATAACATATAACATCATTATAGCACATATAAACAACAAATCGGAAAATTAATAGTCAATAATAACGATAAAAACGACCGTGGAAAATACAATTTAATTACTAATTCTATTTGTGAAACTCGGAGGATAGGAGTTTGACAATTATCGTCAGAAAAGTAGTAGTAACTTTACGAGGCAATTGTTGATAGTTAGTGTGACCGGTATTACTATTCCCTGAATATATCGACCATGCGACAATCAGTGTTTCATTATGGGCCAATGTGCAAATGAGGAATGCCAATGTGTTAAACCTTTTTTCTATTTCCTATCTTTCGTTTTTAATCTATTTGTTCTTGTTCGGTCACTACCTGTAGTGAATGTTTCAATGAAGTAATTGAGTAACAGGAGTGAACTGGTTTACCTGCGAGAGGAGAGTTCGGGAAAGGAGTTTTGGTTTCAACAGAGCAGCACCACTTCTAAAGGAAAATCGAGAGAACGATAAGAAAAGTTGGTTGGCAGGGGTTTTACCTTGTAACCTATTGACTCATTAAGAGAAGCCGGTCGTTATGGGGGTGCCAAGTCCGGCGCTCCGCAGTGCATATATATTTACATTTTGCATTTAGTGCTTGAGTTATATCATGATTTATTACAAATGTTTCCACTTGTATAATGTTGGTGTACAAGTATAATAAATAGGTATGTACATATATCTATATCTATATCTTATCTACACACACACACACACACACACACACACACACAACATTATATATATATATAGTATATATATATGGGGTATATATATATTATTATAATATATATATATGATAATACATAGGGGTATACTTATGAGTATATATATGCAAAAAGCGGCCCATATCTAAGGGTGTATATATATTTTAATAGATATATATATGAATATATTATATATATATATATATATATGGATGGGTAATACTTAGTAGATATAAATATGATATATGTGTAGATAGTGTAAAATATTGGTTGTGTGTGGTGTGTGTGTGTGTGTTTTGGTGTGTGTTGTGTGTGTGTGTGCGTGTGTGTGTTGCGTGTGTAAAGAGAGAGGGGGGGGGGGGGCCGGGGATCCAAATTGTTTAACTCAAGGAGAGTTGGTGTTCTTGAGGTATGAAATATTCCCGTTTAGGTTTACATCTTAGCCTATCACATCCAAATCAGGGACTCATGAGCTACAGGCCATTCCTGTTTATCCGCAGCCCTGTCATTCCCACAGCCGGACTATTATCTCGCCTGCACCAGCTTCAGGTGCGTTGTGAGAATCTTCCGACAAAATGCTCAACATCCTCAGCGTACGTTTCTCTCGCAATACTTTCAACCGCGGGAGCTTTGAGAAAGGTCCGAGATTTTAGAAATCAGTGAAGTCAGTATGTGTAGCAGACCAGGAAGTAAAGTTTGGCATCCTTCGTAAAGTTGGAGAAACTTTTCTCGGGTTGAAATGGAAGCTGGCTAAAACCTTTGTCCCTGCTATGTCTTCAAGATCATGCTTTTTTTTCTCGCTTTTAGTCATAATATTAATATTATTTTATTATGCTTTGTGATTTTGTTTCGCTCTGTTAGGTTGGTCACTATAAAAGTATGGAATCTTGGAATATCATGAAAGATGAGAAGAGCAGAGAGAGAAGGAAGAGAGAGAGAGAAAGATAGAGAGAGAGATTCAGATGAGAAGGAAGGAGAGAGAGAGAGAGACAGAGAGAGAGAGGTCGAAATGAATTGTAGCGATAGGAGAAGTGGAGAGGTGCAGAGGAAGTACCAGATTGGAGGAATCAGCAGTGTCGAGAAGGAGTCGTCTCTTCATTGATTTGTCAAGAATATATTTGTGAATTAAGCTCACATGTTATGATTGCGTTGATGCGTTTAACATAGATTACTTTTACCCAAATAAATAATAATAACGCCCAACGCACATCCTTCTGGAAATAAAGTTTGTAAAATATCGAGACAGAGGAAAACCGAGGAACAGGGGAGAGTGCTTCTTTCGCCACAAGCGGTCACTGCCATCACAGTGCTACGGAACC
Source organism: Penaeus monodon (assembly GCF_015228065.2). Taxonomy (NCBI): domain Eukaryota; kingdom Metazoa; phylum Arthropoda; class Malacostraca; order Decapoda; family Penaeidae; genus Penaeus; species Penaeus monodon. Next base: position 22,038,984 of record NC_051387.1, read on the forward strand.
GCAATACCCGCCATTCACCTCCATCCCGTCCCATCATTCTCACTCTCTCACTCTGATATGCATTTGTTCATTCGGCCAACATGAGGAGGAGAGTTTCAGCGCGGACACGTCATTCAGCGCCGCGGATTATAAATTGGGAGATTAGGACAATTACTTTTATCAAAAATAATCCGGAAGAAATGTTCTATAATCAAAATATAAATAATGCTAGTAATGACTACGAGTGAGCCAGCCAGCGATCCTCTCTCTGCGCCAAATAGACAAAAGGAGGCCCTGTCACTCCATACCTTTTTAAAACGTCTTTCAAGGTTGAAGTTCAGATCGCCAACGTGACCCGGCCTCTCGCAACTTGCCTGTTATGCTACCAACCCTCTGACCTCCGCATAGGATTGGTGAATTTTTTTAATCGCATTGTCACAGCGCTGAGGTTTCCTTACTGGCTTTAACACGCTTGTAATACGGATGAAGTTACAATCTTTTTTACTTGGAGGTTTATGACCACTTCTCTTTTCGGCGAAGGTTTCACAATCTAGCAACTGCAAACGGAGCTAACAAGAAGAACGCCCACAGAGATTATGCAATAAGCAAACCTTATTTTTGGTGCAATGAACGAACTTCTGCGAGATGGTATTGAACAGTGAAAAAATAAGAAGTGAAGAACAGAACTTACAATGCGAGAGAAGTATTCCGCATTCCGTTGCATCATCTCTGGTATTAGCTTCATCAGACTAACACAAATGTAATTCAAATAAAGATAATGAATCTAGTGCATCTAATTGTATACTATGTTGAGTCAATCCTTCGTTATCACTGTCACTATCTGCGTTGAGGATTATGCGAATGTTTTACCGTTTGATCGATGATGACTGTGGTTTGCAAAGGGACACCTTGAGCTGCTTTTGAGAGTAAACATTGGCGGCATGAAGAGAGTTTCCGAACTCAGTTGGTCAGATGAGGGATTATGGAGATTACGTTACAGTAATAATCATATAATAATAATAAATAATATAATAATAATATTAATAATTAATAATGATTTAATAGTACTGGTGATGATGATGATGATAAATAATAGGGATAAATAGTGGAATAATAATAATATGGATAATAATAGGACTCATAATAAGTAATAATAATAATAATAATAATAATAATAATATAATAGATAATAATAATAAGTATAAGTAAAAAGTAGTAGTAGTAGGTAGTAGTAGCCCTCAAAAAAAGAATAGTAGTTAATAATGAAATAATATAGAAAGAGAGGAAGGTGTATCCATTGATTCGTAGCCAAAGAATGATTATGAATTGGAACAAAAATTCACTACGGAAAATGGGTTGGAAATTAATAGCTGGGGACTTGCAAATACCCAAAGATACTTCCAGTGTAAATGTTTTGTGTTTTAATTACTGGTACGAGTATATGGGAGACGAAATTCACAATTTACTCTCCATTTTCATGCAGTTCTTTCCTTCTTTTGTGAAGATTATCGACCTTCCAATTTTTCTACTCTCCGTTGTTCACATTATCAAAATGATTCAGATTGTTATTCTATAAGTGTTTTTTAGCAGGAGGGGATTGAAAATCTTACGAAAACGTGTTTGTTAAAATATCAAGAATAGTATAATTTATTACTATAACAATATTATTGTATTGATGACAATAGTAGTGATGAATCAAAACAATGAATTAGATATGAGAGTAATAATAAGTAGAGATAATTATGATAATCAATAATTGACATGAATAGTGATAACGATATGATAATGATAACGATAATGAAAATAATGAATAATAATAATAACCATTATAATTACGATATAATGATAGACGATGGTGATATAATAATGATAATAATATTTAATGATACATCAATGATACTAATAGTAAGGTATGATAAAATGTGATAATAGTAGTAACGATAATATTGATATGATGATAATATAAATGCTAATGAGTAAACAGTAAATAATGGGGTAAAATAGAAAAGGATAATACTAATAAGTGATAATACTAACATGATATAGGCCGTCGGTGGACGAGTGGTTTGCGAGCATCGGACTCCAGACTGTCACGACAGCAATCTGAGTTCAAATGAGGGTTCGTAGTCACCGACCGGCGCGTTGTTCCCTTGGGCACGGAACTTCACCTCGGTTGCCTGCCTACCGCTGGGGTTTGTTAAAGCAAGCCATCCCAGTCATGTGCTGATCCCAAGCCCGGGTAAAATAGAAATGTGGTGACGTCGATAAAAACCACGGGCGGAAGGGCAACAAGCAGGAACCACCGCTCTAAATGTGCCAATAAAATCAGAAAAGTCCTGACGCCAACGTCCTTGTAGGACAGGGCACTTAAAAAAAAAAGGAGTAAAATGATAAGTATTATTATAATCATCATCATGCATCCATCATCATCATCATCATCATCACATCAAATCATGCATGGCGATCATCATCTCCCAGTGCATCATCATCATCATGCATCATCATCATAGAATGAATAATGATCATAACAATGATAATGATATAATGATGGAATATTTAATGATAATAATGATAACTATAACAATGATGATAATAAAAATAACAATGATAATAATAATTATACGAACAAAACATATGGATGGCAATAGAAGGTAATAATATTTTACATTACAAATAATTAAAATGTTAGCAATTTTGCTTATAATAATGATAATATCTGATCATATAATGACCAATAATAATGATAATATTAATAATATAATTTAATATAATAGCTATAATAATAATATTATAATGATAATAATAATAATGATAATAGTAATGATAATAATAATGATAATAATAATAATGATGATAATAAATAATAAAGTAATAACAACACGACATAATAATAATAATAATAATATAATAATAGTAATAATAATAAAATTACTATAATAAAAACCATTAAAATAAATATAATTTATAGGGATAAAGGATATTATGATAATTACAATATAACACAAAAACATTAATAACAATACATGATACTACTACTAATAATAATAATAATAATAATAATATAATAAATAATGATAATAATAATGACAATAATAAAATAAGAATAAGAATAATAATAATAAAAATGATGATAATAATAAATAATGATATAATGAAACAATAAGATAATTGATGGATAATAATAACGATACTATTAACAATAATAATAATAAACAATAATAATATTAATGTATAGCAGTACAATAATAATAGTAATAAAAAAAATAATAACAATAATAATAAATAACATAATATGGGGATATATGGATACAATAATAATAATAAAGCATAAAAGAACAATAATAATATCGATAATGATAGTTGATAATTATAAAAAAAGGATGATAATTTAATAATAACACAACATTAATAACAATAACTATACTGCTACTACTAATGATAATTAATTATGATAATAATAACAACAGCATAAATAATAATAAAAACAAAGATAATGATAATAATGATAATAAGACATATAATGGCAATAATAATAATATAATATCATAATCATAAGGGCATAATCATAATCATAATCATAATCAATAATCATCATCATCAATCATAATAATATATAATAAATATAATAATAATAATAATAATATGACAATAAGTCATAATGATATGATGATAATAATAATGAGATAATAATAATGAATATAATGAGATGATGATGATGATGATGAGATGATGTATGATGATGATCACAGACTATACTATAATGATATTGATAAAATAACAACAATAAGAATGATAATAATAATAAAATTGTAATCATCATAAATAGTGACTAAATATCATGTATTAATAATAGTAATAAATAATATAAATGATAATAATACTATATAATGATAATAATAATAATAATAGTAATAATAATAATAGTAACAACTAATAGGCTATGATGAGATGATAATATTGATATGCAATAATAATAATAATAATAATAAATAATAATAATATAACAATAATAAAGAATAATAAAATAATAATGGATAATGATATAATAATATATGGGATAGTACTAAGGTCGTAATAATAATAACAAATGGGATGGCTATGATGGCTAATAATATTTGATATAATAATAATAATAATGATAATGAAATAAGCATATAGTAATAACCATGATAATAATAATAATAATAATAATAGGGAGTGAATAGTAATTACCATGATAATAATAAGTATGATAATATAATAATAATAATAATAATAATAATAATGATAGTGAATAATAAAAGAATAATAATAATAAATATAACAACGAACAACAACAACAACAGGGGGGGGGAACAACAACAAAAATTAATAGTAATATGATAATAATTATAATATAATAACAATAATAATAATAATAATAGAATAATAATTAATTAATAATAATGATGAATAATTATAATGATAAAAAACAATTTAAATGATAAATAATAATAATAGGCAATAATCATAATAAATAATATAATGGATAATGAAATAACAACAATAAAGACAACAGCAATAATGGTAGACACATAAACAAAGTAAAACATGATTACAAAGTAATATAATGATATTATTTATAACACCACAATTATACTAATGATAATTGTAAATGATAGAAGGATAAATGAATGAAAGTACGTGGCACTTATAAGAAAATATACGTTAAGATACTAATACAATAATGTAATATAATGATAATGATAATAATTAATGAATGCATAGCAAATAATAAAGGAATAAGATGATATAATATTAATAATGTATAAGCATAATAATGATGATTATGTAATATAGACAACAATATAACAATATGATGATTATAAATATATAACACTAATAATATACTAACAATAATAATAATAAATAATAATAAGCATAATAATAAGTAATTAATACAAATAACAACAACAACAACAACACTGATAATAATAATAATAACAACAACAAAAACAATGAGTAATAATAATAAAAACAAATAATAAATTAATAATAATAGTGATTAATGATACTACTCATTAATGAAAATGATATAATGATAGTCACTTATTAACTTTGAATAGTTCATGACAATAATAATCATAATTGAGTCATTATAATAATAATAATGATAGCGATAAAAAATGCATATAATCATAATAATAGTAATATATTATTTTATCCTTGTATAATAAGATACAAATGACTATTGTGGTGATGAAGATAAAGATTATGATTAATAGAAATGACGATGGCACTGAAGAGAAGATGAAACACGTAATCAAAGATCTACAGATTTGTTAAGCAATTAATTTACCCAGCTCTTCCCATTAGAAAGTCCCTAACTAAAGTGGAAAGAAAATAATAGTGCATAGATAATTCAGGTGTAATAAGAACCTTCATCACAGAACTCCTGTTAACATTTCGCTGCTTAGTCCGCCAGTGAATATATATACCCCGAAAAATACATAAAAACATAAGGGCGTATGAGTAAAAGGTCAGAATAACTGTGAGGTATGCCTATATAATTGTTTTTTAGGTTAGTATGTTATCGTAGGAGCAATAAGGTAACAATCATAATTGATGAGTACAGTGTATATACAGTCTAAAATACATCTAAAATCCAGTTGTCAATCACAAGTAAGGCTCATTATACGGGTAAGGAACTTTCACTGTTTCATATGCAAGTAAGACGATATATCATAACGATTTGTGATAAAGATGATTTAGAAGCAGACGGTTATTTGCAATATGTATGTACGCTTAAAAGACTTTAAAAATAAATTCACAAAGATAATTACAAGTGATGTAAGGATTTAATGATATAAGATTAGTTAAATAATCTATTAGTGAAAAATATAACCCTCCATAGATAAATACATATAAACTTTAAACTCTTTTCCATTCCCGGCTCATGTTAATGAGAACATTCGGAAGAAAAGAAAGTCTGTGCTAAAAGTATAACCTTATTACAGCCATAACTCAAACAGTTAGAGCAAGTAACGGTAAAATGATAAAAAACGATAAAATAAAGGATAAAAAACGGATTTTTGCAACGGTATTTCTGTAAATAAAAAGCCAAAAGAAAAAATAGAAAAAGAGAGGTGATAAAAATGACTGAAAGCAAAGAAAAACAAGAAAGAGAAAAAGAGGGGGTTTATGCTAGAAAG
>NC_051387.1:22050132-22065132 GCF_015228065.2 Penaeus monodon
GCAATGAAATAAAAATATAATTATAGTAGGCAACCTCATCCTCAAAAATTCAGGGCTGCAGATCCTACAGGGTGCTCTGATGAGAGAGCCAATTAACCATATCACACTAGATTTGTTTTTTTTGCTGTGGGCGGAGTAGCAATGGATATATCCCTTATTTGTAGGCTTCCTGTATACAGAGTCTAACGTAGCCATAGGGTCGTCACGCCGATGGGGAGTCAGAGTGGGTCTAGGAAGGTAGTTTCTGATCCTCTTTCTCCTTAGAGCTCAAATCCTCCATGGTGAATTGATATTCTCGTAACGCGTTTTAAGCCGCGTCAGTGTATGTTTGTTAAACAGCAACGCCCTTCTGGGGACAATGATGAGACATTATCTACGTAACGAAGCCAAGTTGAATGTCCTAGCCGATATATTCTTGTAGTTATCAATAACCTGGCTCCATCAAATATCCATGGACTAGAGGGCCTGCACTCAGGGGGATCCTGGCGAGACCACTAATCTGCTGGTATTCCTTCCCTTCCCCAGCAAATTCGAAGTAGCCAAAGTCACACGCATAACAGTCACTAGGCGAAGCGAAGTGAAGTTCAGCTGTGTGAACCCTCTTGACTGCCCTGACTGCTCCGTCCCTTTGGGTACACTGGTAAAGAGGGATTTTACATCTAAAACTGGCAAGCTTTTTTATTTTTGACACCCGACAACTCTAAAGACGTATGATGAGGTCCCCAAAATGCTTCAACTGGCATCACTGATGACTCTCATGAAGCGCCGGAGAGGGGTTTTAGCCAAATACTTTAGCCAAACGATGGGGACGTTGCCAATACTATAGGTGATCGGTCCTCATCGTTACGCACTGGCTTGTTTCCCTTCGGGAGTTTCTCTAATGACGGGTTGCGGGGTCCTCCTTCCATCACGTGAAGTAGGCTTTTACCCTCGGCTGAACGTAAGGAGTTAATCCCTCCGCATTCTTCGTGAACTGGAGCTTCTATCTTCCTCTCACCTATCGTCCACTTTTCTTTACACAGAAGCTCGTGAAGTAAATTGTTCATAATTTTGACATGCATGTAGCCACTTTTTACCATAAACACAATACCATCGACTTTTTATCAGCCTGGGTGATGGCGATGTTCTTCGTCGCGGATGCCCTTTAGCGCGGTGATAATATCTTGCGCTAGGATCGCCAGGGGGCGCGACCGATGCCAATCAGCCATCGCGAAGCTAGTGATCTCCTGGACGAACCCTTCGTCGACGAACGTCACTATCGGTCCAGCGGTGGTTCGAGATGATGAGGTCCTTCTTTTCTTGCTCGATTGCTGAATACATATGCCTGAAGAGAGGGCTTCTTTTTACAAAGAGAGTCTATATGTATACATAATATATTATAGTATGATATATATATAGATATATACATAATATACTATATATTGTATAATATAATATATATATATATATTATATATAGATATATTATGCGTAGGGGGGGAATATACATATATTATGTAATATATATATATATATGAGTATAGTATTATATATAATATATAATATATATATAATACATATATATGTATGATATAATATATAGATAATATTATATATATGGTGTATAATATATATAGGGGTAATATATAGTATAATTAGTATATATTATATATATCTATATATGACGATCTATGGGTAACTGAGCACCTTGCTGTCCCATGCTAAACTGTGGGGGATCTCGTGGAAGCAACGGAGGCCCAAGAGGTACGGGGAGCTATGGGCCCACCGTCGCGTGTTGTGACATGTGGCTCTAGGCTCCATACCAACTCGCTGCCCCCATGAGACACCCTGGGTAATGGGGCGGCTCAGGCAAGTTGAGCCTTGTTGCAATGCACAACTCAATTAATATGCTGGTAATGGAGGGGTGCTGTGTCCCCCTCCCCACCCTCATGTTAAAAGGCAGGCTGTGGGTCCCCACCTGGGAGGGCAAATGTCGGCGTAACAGGATTGGGAATGAGACATTACGCGTACCCGCATGCGCCCTGGCCGGCGCCAACAACAACCATGCAGCTAGTGGGGTAAAGCCCCTGGAACCCAACACAGGTGTGGGTGGGCTCCCACAGCCAGCCGACCACCTTTATTTTGGGGCAGCGTCGCGGAGGCGGCAGAAAGTTGGCAATATAGGAGAAATGGCACTTGAGGTAGCCACCCAATGGCTTAACCTCAGGCAGAGCTTTCCTCCGGGAGGCGCTTGGAACATCCTGGGTCTTTTATGTCTAGATAGCCGCTTACCTCTGCTATCGCAGTGAATTGAAGTGACTGGGAGTTGAGGTGGCTGCCCTCTAGTAGGTGAGAAGGCCCTGGGTTGCCGTTCAACGATCAGTCTTGGTGGGGGAGCACCTACTACTGGTCGGGGGTCCTGCACAGTGGTCACCACTTCCAGGGTGTAGCCATAGCCCCTCTCCGGCCACGTCAGCGCTCGGTAGTTGAGGTTGGACACGAGTTTGATGAACATATTATGGGTATTGAAACTGAAGCATGCTTTTGGCTTCATGTGGCCTTATTTACTGTAACAAGCTCCCTACCGATGTAGTAAACTTGATGTAAAGAGGCATTCTAATGCCAAACTGCATCTCTGTGGCAGACAATTAGACAATGGCGAGATATTTGCATGTTCTGGGCGACTTCAATGCGATATCTGGCTGTGAGATGTGTGTCGGCCCCACACGTCCCAGGAGCCTTATCATACAGCAGCGAGAATAGCCTCCTTCTCTGGGACTTTTGCTAATCCAAAAATGAAGGACTCTGGCTCCTGGTACCAGTGCTCCACCACATCGCTGGACATGGTAACAGCAATACGGGTACAGTGCCAAGGAGATCGCCTAGCATTCTTTGTTAGCACGCATGGAGGATCCTCCATACTGCAGGGTTTAACCGGACTGCCGAGTTTCTGTGGCAATGACCATAATGCGGGTATGTGGCTACCAACTAAAAAAATAAGAGGTTTTTTGCACCTGGACAGACTATGGGAGGGGAGTGTGCCCGTGTATATATGGGTATATATATATATATATATTTATATTATATATAATAGATATATATATATATATACATATATACACGGGCACACTCCTCCTCCTCATAAGTCTGTCCCGGTGAAACAACCTTAGGTACCAACAACCAAGCCTATGGTCATTGCACAGAACTCGGCATCCGGTAAACCCTGCAGTTGAGGAGGGATCCTCCCTTGCGTGCTACAAGAATTAGGAGATCTCCTTGGCCACTGTAACCCGTATTGCTGTACCGATTTCCAGCGATGCTGGTTGGGAGCACGGTACCATGAGCCAGAGAGCCTCATTTTCTGGGATCTAGCAAAGTCCAGAGAAGGAGCTATTTCTCGCTGCTGAGATCACCCCTGAGCCGTGTGGGGCCGACACCCATCTCACGCCAGATATCGCATTGAAGTCGCCGCAGAACAATGCAAATATCTCTGCCATTGTCATTGTCCTCCACAGATGCAAGTTTGGCTATAGAATGCCTCTTTCACTCAAGTTTACATCCATCGTGTAGGAGCGGGTTTACAGTAATAAAGACACATGAAGGCCAAAAGCAGTTGCTTCAGTTTTTCAATACCATATATGTTCATCAACTAGTGTCACCTCAACTACCGAGGGCATGAAGTCGGCTGGGATGGCTATGGGGCTGAACCCTTGGCGAGTGGTGACCGACTGCAGCCCGACCAGTAGTAGGTGTACCCACCAACACTGATCGTGCAGCTACCGAAGGTCTGTCTATCACCTCCTAAGAGTGCAGCCACCTTCAACTCCCAGTCACTTCATTCCTTCGATAGCAAGGGTAAGCGCTCAATCCTGCCAACAAAGACCCAGATGTTCCCAGCGAGCCTCCCGGAAAGCTTGCCTGAGGTTAAGCCTTGGGTGTACTCCAGGTGCATGCACTTCTGCCAGCACTTCCTCCGACGCTGCCCCAAATAACATGTGGTCGGCTTGGCTGTGGGGCCACCCCATCCCCTGTGGTGTTTCCAGGGGCTTTACCCCACTAGCTTCATGGTGTGTTAGGGGGCGCCTTGCGCTAGGGCGCAGGCGGACGATAATTCTCATTCCAGTCCTGTACCACCAACATTTGCCCTCCCAGGGGGACCCACAGCCTGCCTTACATGCTGGGATGTGAGGGACCAGCACCCCTCCCCCCAGCATATTCATTTAGTTGTTGCATTGCAACAAGGCTCACCTTGCCTGGCACGCCCATTACCCCAGGGTGTCTAGGGGGCAGGAGTTGGTAATGGAGCCGAGAGCATGTCACTACGCCGAGTGGGCATAGCTCCGTACCTCTGGGGCTCCTGTTGCTCCGAGATCCCCCATAAGTTTTAGCTGGACCGCAAGGTGCTCAGTTACCCATAATGTCATATTATATAAATATATATATATATATATATATATATATATATATATATATATATATATATATTATATATATATATATATATATATACTATATAATGTAGAAAATATATATATATATAGATATTATATAGTAGATATATTATAATATATACATATATATGTTATAATATATGTATATATATATATATATATATATAATATATATTATATATACATATATTACTCTCTTGGAAAAAGAAGCCTACGCTCTCTAGGCCTATAATTTCAGCACCAGCAGGAGAGAAAAGAGGACCTAATCATCCTCGAACCACCGCTGACTCGATAGTGACGTCGACGAAGGTTCGTCCAAGGGATCACTGCTTGCCGTATTGCTGGATGCATCCGTCGCGCCCCCTGGCGATTCCTGGTGGGAAAAAAAAGAAAGAGCGGGAGATAAAGTGAGACACCCGCGCAGATATATCACCGCGCTAAAGGGCCTCCGCGACGAGACCAATCGCAGTCACCCAGCTGAAATAAAGTGGATGGTGATTGTTGTTATTGATACAACTAGGCTTATATGCTTAAAATGAACAATTTACTTTACGATGCTTCTGTTTACAGGAAATGAACGATAGGTGTAGAAGGAAGATAGAAGGCTGCCAGGTTACAAGAAGAATGCGAGGGACATTAACTCCTACGTTCGCCGAGGTAAAAGCCTACTTCACGTGCTGGAAGAGGACGCCCGCAACCCGTCCATTAGAGAACATCCCGCAGTAAACAAGCCATCGTGCGCCGATGAGACCGCAGCACCTCTCGTATTGGCCACGCGTCCCCATCGTTTGGGCTAGTATTTGGCTAAACCCCTCTCCGGCGCTATGAGAGTCATCAGTGATCCAGTTTGAGAAATTGGGACCTCATACAATACGTCTTTAGAGTTCGGGGTGCAAAATAAAAAACCTTGCCGTTTTGATGTAAAATCCCTCCTTTACCAGGGTACCCAAAGACTGAGCAGCAGTCAGTCAAAGAGGTCACCAGCTGACGGTTCAGTTCGTTCGCCTAAGTGATTGTTATGCGTTGACTTTGGGCTACCTTCGAATTTTTGCTGGGGAAGAATACCAGCAAGTATTAGTGGTCTCGCCATGGACTCCCCCCGTGAGTGCAGCCTATTCATGGTACCTGTAGAGGGATAAATACTAAGAATATAATCCGGCCGACATTCAACTTGGCTTCGTTACGTAGATAATGTCCCTCATCATTGTCCCCAGAAGGATCGTGCTTTTATCAACATACACTGACGCGGCATTAACGCCGGTCACGAGAATAGTCCAATTCACCATGGAGATTGGCTAAGGAGAAGAGGATCAAAAACTACCTTCCTAGAACTCTGATCCATCGGCGTGACGATGGCCTACTTTCTCCGTATACGGGAAAGCCTACAAATAAGATTGATTATACCCTTGCTTACTTCCGCCACCAGCAACAAACAAACAATCTAGTGTGGTAATGGGCTTCTTCCTCAGAGCACTGAGGATCTGCAGCCCTGAATTTTTGAGATGAGGTTGCCTAATATAATATATTAGTTCAGAAACATAAATATCCCAGAGGCTTCCTGCTAAACCTCAGAAAGAAGCGGAACATACTCGTGCGTGTGGTCAGACACTGTGCGACCCGTCGTGTGAATGTCTCACATGTACCGCCAGGTAGCATTTCCCAGGCGATCAGCAGATACTTCGGCAAAGATAATGAGAATTGCCGCACATCCGGGTAAAAGATACATGAATTAACACGAGACAAGAGCAGCCCGAAAGCAACCTAACAGTGTTGTAATATCGATACCCTCAGCGATTCACACAGCATACGTTGGCGAACAGGCCGTGGTTTCAGCACCAGGGTTAGTGAAATGCGAGCTGAAATTCGTCATCAACAGGACTTCCAACGTCATGGTGGTACATGTAAATGACGCTGGACATCTACCGAACTGAAAAAAGGAAAAAAAAGGGGCCCGTAGTCCGTGGAGGACTGAAACAAATAAAAAAAGAAAAATTTATGGAATGCATCATACATCGCGACGGAGTAAATGTCAATCCACAGCATCGGCATTTTCAACTAGCCAAGATCACGGCAACAATTATACGAACAACGAGTGGGAAGGTCACAGGCGTCAGGTGGTTTCTGTCAGGCTCGTCTCTGATATATATATATGATGCATGTATATATATATGTGGATATATATATATATATATATATAGTATAGTATATATATCGTATATAATATATTTTAAAATTAATAATATATATCTTTAGATTATATATTCATAGTATACAAATATATATCTATATATATAGGTAGGTCTCGAATATATAATCTATATATCGACACTAATATATATCATACTTCATGAATACCTACATATATGTGTAGTATACACCACGCTCACACACACACACACACACACACAACACACACACACACACACCACACACCACACACAGACACACCACATACTATAGTGTGGTGTGTTGGTGTGTGTGTGTGTGTGTGTGTGTGGTTTGATCGGTGTTTATACAATTATATCATATATATGTATGTATGTATGTATGTATGTAATGTTATGGTATAATAATATATATATATATTATCTATATATATATATAATATTATATCAAATATATATTATGTACACACGCCACACACACACACACAAATACCACACACACACACACACACACCACACACACACACACACACACACAACCACACACAACAACACACACACACACACACCACCCACAAATACACACTACAACACACAACACACACACACACACCACACACACACACACACCACCACACACACATATATAATATAGTATATATATAGTATACAATAGTATATTATAGATATATAATATAGAATAATATATATATATATTATATAATATATATATATGTTATGTTATTTATCTATTTTTATCTTTTAATATTGTTTTTATATAGTATATATATTATATTATATATATATATATATTATATATATAGATATATATATATATATATATATAGATATATTATAGGCATAGACATGCTTCCGTCTGTCCGCAAGACGCCGACAACCTAACCACTGGTGGGCAGGCCAGCCAAAGTCAGTGCCGGTCTCAAGCCCGTTAAATAGAAGGAGGGTTAGTGTCGAGAGAAGGGCATCCGGGCAATTAAAAAAAGCAAAAAAAAAAAAAAAAAAAAACATATCTAGTATATACATATATGTATATATATATTATATATATATATAGAGATATGTATATATATTGTATAGTATATATATGTATAGTATAGAGTAAATATCGTATATATATATATATGTATGTAATAAGTCAGACCTGATGATAGTGACCCATATAAGAATGGGAACACAAAGTTACGCAAAAAAAAAGATGTGTATATATAGATATATATAATATATATATATATATATATATATATATATAGGTATTATATAATATAGTATATAATATGGTATATATATAGTATTATATATAGTTATATATAGTATTATATATAATATATATATATATATAGTATTATATATAGATATGATATTTGTCCTTGGCAGGACGTTAGACTGCAACTTTTGGGTTCATGGATAGTAGCGTTCTGACCTCCCTGTGCGTGGGTTACGGTGAAGCTGCTGGCAGCAGGCCCAGTGTTTTTTTGCAGAAGATTTGTCAGTGCCAACTGGTAGTTGGTCAGATGAAGAATATGTCTGGCTAGAAGTGAGTTACATGGAACAAAAGGCAATGATATCATTCCTAGTGAGAGTGCCCACAAAGAAAACAACTTAGAGGCTTTTTCTTTTGCGTTCTTTAATGGCTCCTGACGTACGATCCCATATATAGACTAGAAAATAATTTAATATAGTATATATATATATATATATAATATATATTATATATGATTAATATATATATATGTCTATATATATCGTATATATATATATATATATATTATATATACATATATATATATATAGTATCATACTATATATATAATATCCTATTATATATATAGATATATAAAAATAGAGTAGTAATATATATATTATATATAATGCTAATATATATGTATAACAGATATATATATATATATATATATATATATATAGATATATTTTATTATGTATATATACTTATATATATATAGCATATAGATATATAAGATATATATATATGGGGATTATATATATATAATATATATATATATATATATATATATATTAATATATATATATATATACATATATATGTAATATATATGTATCTATATATGCATACATGCATACCACATAACATACATACCATACATACATATTATAGATAGATAATAGATCGGATAGATAGATAATAGATATATATATATGTGTGTGTGTGTGTGTATCTATATATACAACATACAACATACATACCTACATATATATCTATATTATAGTATAATATATATAATAATATATATATATATAGTTATAATATGTATTATATAATATATATTATGTATATATATGACATATATATATATTATATATTTATATATATCTATATTATATATATAGTGTAATGCGTATATATTATATATATAAGATATATATTATATTATAGTAGAGTATATATAGTATAATATACACATCTATCATATATATAATATAGTAATAAGATAGTATATAAATAGTATATTATATATATATATAAGTATATAAAAAATAAGTGATATTTTTTTTTTTTTTTTTTAAAAATACATCATATATAGTATGTATATATATATATATATATATATAGGTAAATATATAAATAGTATATAGCTATATATGGTATATATATATAATATATATATATATATATATTATATATATATATATATATAATATATATATAGTGATATATATAGGTATATATATAGTCTATAATCTATAGGTAGTATATATATATCTATCCTCATATACCTCTCTATCATATCTATTATATCTACTCTATTAAATATATAA
The DNA here is from genome assembly GCF_015228065.2 of Penaeus monodon. Taxonomy (NCBI): domain Eukaryota; kingdom Metazoa; phylum Arthropoda; class Malacostraca; order Decapoda; family Penaeidae; genus Penaeus; species Penaeus monodon. Next base: position 22,059,544 of record NC_051387.1, read on the forward strand.
ATATATCATATATATATATCTATCATATCTATATATATAGATAAATATATATCTATCTATATATATATTATACAATATATATTACATATAATATTAAATAATATTAATATATATATATTTTATATATTATATTATATATATTGTATATATATATATATATCTATGCTCATACTCTCTCTCTATTATATATATCTCTATATATATTATCATATATCTATATATACACTCTGATCATATATATATAGAAATATATATATATATATATATTAATATATATCTATATATCGTACATCAATCTATATATACTATATAACATATATATATCTATATATATTTATATATATAATTATATAAAAAATATATATATATATATATATATATAGGTCTATACATATTTATATATTACATATGTAGAAATATATATATATATATATATATATATATATATATGATACATTATATATATAGTGATGTGCATCATATATATAGGTATATATATATGAATATATTATATATATATATAGGCTATATATATATATTTAATTTATAGTAGTGTATAGATATAAATATCTATATATATATATATATATATATATATATAGGGTATATATATATATATATATATATATATATATATATATGTTATATATAAGTAAATGAGTGGTGTGAGTGTGGTTTGCGCATTGTGTGGTGTGTGTGGTTTTGTGGTGGTGTGTGTGTGTGTGTGTTGTGTTGTGTGTGGTGTGTGTGTGTGTGTGTGTGTGGTGTGTGTGTTGTGTGTGTGTGTGTGTGTGTGGTGTGTGTGTGGCGTGTCGTGTGATTTGGTGGTGTATGGTTTGTTTGTCTATAAATCTTCTTATATATAAGAACTACCTTTAAAAATAATTATGTTTACAGGGTAGAGCCTGAAAGTTGTTTGGTGAGAATGACCTCACTTATCGTGTTGGGTCCGGATTATGATAAAAAGTTTCCTTCTCAGCTGAATGTACTAAATTTTTTTACTGGTATTTCCTTCCCCTAAAAGTACTATTTTATATTTAATGTGAAATAGCATACTGAAAAACACTAAGATATTTTATTTTGTAATATCTACGAAGAAAATAAGTTTTTTTTCTAATTATTGCATCATCCTTTCTAGCACTAACCTCCCTCTATTTTCTTTCTTGTTTCCTGCTTTACAGTACATTTTTATCACCTCTCCCTTTTTTCCTTTTCTTTTTCTTTGGCTTTTTATTACTAGAATACCGTGTTGAAAAATCCGTTTTTTTATTCGCTTGTATTTTATCGTTTTTTATCATTTTTACGTTGGGACTTGCTCTACCTGTTTGGAGTTATGGCTTTAATTAAGTTATATTTGTATCACGACTTTTTCTTTTCTTCCGACTGTTCTAATTACATGAAGCCGGGAATGGAAAGAGTTTAAAGTTTATATGTATTTTATCTATGGGGGATGTGCTTATTTTTCACTAATCGATTAATTTAACTATCTTTATATCATTAAATTTCTACATCATTGTAATTATCTTTGTGAATTTATTTTTAAGTCTTTTAATAGCGTACATACATATTGCATATGACTCGGCTTCTGTAATCTCTTTTCTCACAAATCGTTACTGAATAGTCGCTTTACGTTGTCATATTAAAAGGTGAAGTTCCTTACCGTATAATGAGCCTTACTTGTGTTTGACCACTGGATTTTAGATGTAGTTTTAGACTGTAATATACTCTTATCATCAATTTGGTTACCCTTGATTGCTCCTAGAGTAACTAATAACAATATAATATGGCAATACATACAGTTATTTCTGCGCTTTTACTTCAGGTACGCCTTGAATGTTTTTATGTATTTTTCGGGTATAGAATATATTCACTTGCGAACTTAAGTCAGGCGAAATCGTAACAGGAGTTCTGTGATGAATGGTTCGATATACCTGAATTATCCTAATGCCATTTTCCTTCTTCCACTTTTAAGTTAGACTTCTATGGAAGATGCTGGTAAATTCATGCTTAACAAATCTGTAGATCTTTGATTACGTGGTTTCCTCTGTCTTTTCATTGACATTTCTTCTTTATCATCATAATCTTTATCTTCATCACCACAATGTCATTATCTTATTATAAGGATAAAAATAATATTATTACTATTATTATGATTATTGCATTTTTTATCGCTATCATTATTATTATTATCATTACTATTATGATTATTATTGTCATTAATATTCAAGTAATAATACTATCATTATTATCATTTTCATAATTATTATTATCATTATCACTATTATTATTATTATTATTATTATTATTATCATTATTATTATCATTATTAATATTATTATCATCATCATTATTATTGCTATCATTATTAATATTATTATCATCATCATTATTATAAGCATTATTTTTATTAGTATCATTAACGATATTCTTATAATTGCCATTACTTTCATTATTATCTTTATCCTTATCATTATCATTATTATAATTGTTGTTATAAATAATATCATTATTATTATTGTAATCATTTTTTACTTTGTTTTATTGCTACCATTATTGCTGTTGTTTTATTGTTGTTATTATCATTATTATTATTATTATTATTATTATTATTGTTATTATTATTATTATCATTAATTTTTTTTTATCATTATCATTGTTGTTATTATTATTATTATTATTATTATTATTACTATCATTATTATTATTATTATTATTATATATTATGATTATATATGTAGTTATTATCATGGTAATTATTATTATTATTATTATTATTATTATTATTATTATTATCATTATTTCTATTACTATTATTACTATGATTAATATGATATTATTATTATTATGATATTATTATTTTATTATTATTATCCATTATTATTGTTGTTTATTATTATCAATATCCTTATTATTATCGGTCCGTCCATCATCATCATCATCACATCATCATCATCTCATCATCAGCATTATTATTATTATATTATTATTATTATTATTATTATTATTATTATTATTAGTTATTATGATTATGATTATGATATGATTATGATTATGATTATGATATGATTATGTTATGATTATTGAGTATTATTATTATTGCCATTATTATTGTCATTATTATCATTATATCCTTTCTTTGTTTTTTATTTATGATTATTGGCTGTTGGTAAATGATTATTACATAAGTAATTATCATTAGTAGTAGCAGTTATAGTTATTGTTATTAATGTTGTTGGTTACATTATTATTATTATCATCCCTTTTTATTATATTATCATTATCATTATCGATTTATTATATATTTTTGGTATTATTATTAATTATTTGTTATCCATATATCCATTATTTATTGGTATATTTTTTATATTTTGTTAATTATTTTTTTATTATACTATTATTATCATTACTGCTATAATTATTATTATTATTGTTATTATTATTATTGTTAATAGTATCTTATTATTGATCAATATTATAGGTCATTATTGTTATTTATTTATCATTAGTTTTATTATCAGTCAATTTTTAATTATTAGTTATTGGGATGGTTTATTATTATTATTATTGTCATTATTATTATTATTAATTATTATTATTATCATAATCGCATTATTATTATTATTGTTACTGCTGTTGTTATTATCATAATTATTAATATTATTATTGTAGTAGTATCATTATTTGTTATTAATGTTTTTTTGAATGTTATTATTTGTCATTATCATCATCATCTTTATCCCTATAATTATATTTATTTTTAATGTATTATTATTATTATTTTATTATTATTATTATTATTATTATTATTATTATTATTATTATTATTATTATTACTATTATTATTATTATTATTATTATTATTGTCGTTGTTGTTATTACTTTTATTATATTATCATCTATTATTATTATTGTCATTATTATTATCATGATTATTATCATTATTATAAGCAAAATTGCTAACATTTTAATTATTGTTAATGTAAATATTATTACTTCTATTGCTATCATTATTGCTTTTGTTCGTATAATTATTATTATCATTGTTATTTTTATTATCATCATTGTTATAGTTATCATTATTATCATTATAATTATTATCATTATTATCATTATCATTGTTATGATCATTATCATTTCTATGATGATGATGATGATGATGATGATGATGATGATGATGATGATGATGATGATGATGATGATGATGATGATGATGATTATAATAATAATTATCATTTTACTTTTTTTTTTTAAGTGCCCTGTCCTACAAGGACGTTGGCGATCATGGATTTTCATGATTTTCTTGGCAATTTAGAGCGGTGGTTTGCTGTTGCCTTCCGCCCGGTGTTTTTATCGAGTCACCATTTCTATTTACCCGGGCTTGGGATCAGCACTGACTTGGGCTGGCTTGCTTACCCAGCGGCTAGGCAGGCAACCGAGGTGAAGTTCCTTGCCCAAGGGAACAACGCGCCGGTCGGTGACTCGAACCCTCGAACTCAGATTGCTGTCGTGACAGTCTGGAGTCCGATGCTCTAACCACTCGTCCACCGCGGCCTATTATCATTATTATTATCACTTATTAGTATTATCCTTTTTATTATTACCACCATTATTACTGTTATCATTAGCATTTATATTATCATCATCATCAATATTATCGTTACTACTATTATCACTTTTATCATTATCCTTACTATTATTATCATTGCTAGTATCATTAAATATTATTATCATTATTATCATCACCATCGTCATCATTATTATCGTAATTATAATGGTTATTATTATTATCATTATTTTCATTATCGTTATCATTATCATTATCGTTATCACTATCATTGTCATTATTATTATCATTATTATCATCATTATTATTACTATCATTATCATCATCATTGTTTTGATTATCACTACTATTGTCATCATCAATAATATTGTTATAGTAATAATTATAATCTTTATCATTTTTAAAACACCGTTCGTAAGATATCCCTCCTCTAAAAACACTTAATAATAACAATTCTGACATATCTTTTGAAAGAACAACGGAGAAAAATGGAAGTCGAATAATTATTACAAAAGAAGTGAAGCACTGCATGAAATGAGAGTAAATTTGTGATTTCGTCTCCCATTAACTGCCCAGAATTAAACACAACATTTACACTGGAAGTATCTTTGGGTATTTGCAGTCCAGCTATTAATTTCACCCATTTTCCGTCGTGAACTTTTTTTCCAATTCATCATCATTCTTTGGTACGAATCTTTGCTACACCTTCCCTCTTCTATATTATTTTCATTATTATTACTACTGCTACTACTACTACTACTATATTATTATTATTATTATTATGATTACTATTATTATTATTATTATTATTATTATTATTATTATCATCATCATCATCACCAGTACTATTAATATCATTATTATTATTATTAATATTATTATTATTATTATTATTATTATTATTATTATTATTATGTAACGTAATCTCATAATCCCTCATCTGACCAACTGGTTCGAACTCTCTTCATGCGCCAATGTTTACTCCTCAAAAGCAGCTCAAGTTGTCCCTTTGCAACCCAGTCATC
>NC_051387.1:22070132-22077632 GCF_015228065.2 Penaeus monodon
TTAATATTCTTTTGTTTTATTGTGTTGTTATTAATCAATGTCGTAAAATTGTTATGTTAAAAAATATAATTTATTTTTTATTATTATTTTTATTTTTATATCATTATTACCATTTTTTATTATAAAATTTAATTTTTATTTTTATTTTTTTCCAGCCTTATTATTTTTCTATTAAAACTTTTCTTTGTAATATGAATAATAATAATTATTACTTTATTATCATTTTTTTATTTTTATTATTTTAATTATTATTATTATTATTCCCATTTTTTAGGATTACAATTTTTATTTTAATTGATATCAAATGATTTAATATATATTACCGCATAAATATCATTCTTATATATTTCATATTATATGTTGTGTTTTTATAAATTTTTTTTACGAAATTATTCATATTTTTTTTAATATTCATATTGTTTTATTGTATTAAATTCTTTCATTATTTTTATTGTTATTATTATTATATTATTTTTGTTTTTGTTATTTATTTTTAAAAGTAAAAGTTTAGTATTAGTACTATTTTCATCATTTTTATATCTTTATTTTTTTATTTTTATTATGTTCATTTTTTTATTACATTAATTATTGCTATTATTATTTCCCATTACATTTTTTTACTTTTATTTTTTTCTTTTAATCATTACTTTATATATTATATTAGTTTTTATAATTCTTATTTTTTACTTGTTACATTATTATTTTTTTATCATATTGTAAAATTCCCATAATATTTTTAATTTGTTTTAATTGTTCATTCTATTGTTTGGGTTATTATTTTCTTTATTATTTTTATCTCATTTTTTCTTTTTTTAAAATTTTACTATTTTTTTATCATTTTTTTATTATTATTTATTATTTTTAATTACTGAAGTTTAGTGTTCTTAGGGTTTTTCTTATTGTTCTTATCTTTTCCTTTCTTATTTTATTTTATCATTATCACTATCATCATCAACATCTTTACTATTTGTTTTTGTTTTTCCATTGGGGTTTATTAAGGATTGTTGAACAATATTTCTAATTATTATTGTTATTTTTATTTTTGTTTTTGTTTTTGTTGTTGTTAAAATTGTATTATTATCTAATTTTTATTTTTTCTATATTTTTATTACCTTATTATATTCTTTAAATTCATTATTCTTTTATTTTTACATTATTATTATAATGTTTTATTAAAAAAAGGGTTTTCAAAATAGTGATAATATTAATAAAAAAATAAAGCAAAAAAATAAAATTCTCACATCATCCATATCATCATCATCATCATCACACAATAAATTATTAATTTTTTTATTATTATTATATAAATAATAATAATTAATATATTGTGATGAGATGAGTGATGATGATATGATGATGAGATGATGTGATTTTTGCTATTATTATTTAAATTTTACACTATTATTAAAATTCCCTTTTTTTATTAAAACATGATATAGATAATAAGAAACAAAAAAGAGAAAAATGTTTTAATGTAATGATAATAAGAGTAAAAAAAAATAATAAAATGATAATGAATAGATAATAATCAATATAACAACAACAAAAGCAAAAACAAAAATAAAATAACAAAAAAATAAATAAAATTTTTACAACAATCACATTAAAACCCCAATGGGGAAAAACAACAAAAATATAATGATTTGATGTGATAGTGATAATATAAGAACAAGAATAAGAATAAGAATGATAAGAACAATAAGAATAACCATAAGAACATCTAGAACTTCAGTAATGATAATAATAATAATAATAATATAAAATAATGATCAAAATAGTAATTATAAGAAGTAATGAAAATAATGATGATATAATATAATAGAAATAATAATAACAACAAAACAATAGTAATGACAATAGTAATACTAATATTAATAATATTAATGGTAATTTCACAATAATGATAATAATAATAATAATGATAACAAGTAAATAATAAGGATTATAAAAGCAATAATGATAATGATCATAATGATAATGATTAAAATGAAAATAATAATAATGAAAAATATGATAATGGTGATAATAATAATAGCAATAATAATAATATAGTAATAATAAAAAATGATAAAAATAATAATAATCAATAATAAGAATGATGATAATAATGATGAAATAGTACTAATACTAATACTTATACTTCTAATAATAAATAACAATAACAATAATAATAATAATAATAATAATAACAATAATAATAATGATAAAGATAATAATAACAATAATAACAATATGAAGTATTAATAAACATATGAATAATTTCAGTAAAAATAATTATGATAAAAAACAACAACATATAATAATAATAATAATAATAATAATGATAATGATAATTATTATAATATTCATATTAACAATGAAAATGTTATAATAAGAAAGATAATAATGACTGGAAAAATAGTAATAATAAGAATGTAATTATATAAATAGAAAAAATGGTAATAATGATGATAATAATAATAATAATAATAATAATAGTAATAATATTAACAATAACAATTATAACGACATTGATAATAATAACAACAACAATAATAACAAAAAGAATATTAACAAGAACAATAAGGAATATAAAAATATTACAACTACTACTACTACTACAACTAATACTGTTAATAATAGTAATAGTAGTAATAGAACAATTATAATAATAATAATGAAAATAATAAAAATGATAATAATAATAATAGTAATAATAATAATAATAATAATAATAATGATAATAATAATAATAGTGATGATAATAATAATGAAATAATAATAATGATAATAAAATAATAATAATAATAATAATAATAACATGATAATAGCAATGATAATAACAAAAACAATAGTGATAAGTAAGGTGAATGATAATAATGACATTAATACCGATAATGACAATTATAATGATAATGATTATAATGATAATGATAATAATAATCAAGAAAGTAGCAATTATGATAATAATTAGAATGAGTAAGAAAATATTAATGACAGTGATAATAATGATAAAAAAAATAATGACATCAATAATAATAATGATAATGATGATATTGATAATATTAATAATAATGATAACATAAAAATAACAATGATAATGATGATGATGGTGATGATGATGATGATGATGATTTTAATAATTATATTGATAATAATAATAATAATAATTGGAAAAAGAGTAATAACATTACTACTACTACCAATAATAATAATAATAATAATAATAATAATAATAATAATAATAATAATAAATGATTACAATAACAAAGAAAAAATTAAGAAGAACATCAAAAATAACATAAGGAATATAGTGATATAAATGATAATAATGATAATGATAATAATAATAACAACAACAACAATACCAATAATAATAATAATTAGAATAATAATAATAATAATGATGATGATAATGATAATAATAATAATAATGATAAAAAGAACAATCATAATTCTAATGATAGTCACAATGATCAAGATAATGATAAGAAGAAGAAAAATAATATAGATAATAACGATAATGATAATAAGAATAACAACAACAAGAACAACAACGAAAAAACAAGAACAACAACAACATCAATAATAATAATAATAATTATTATAACAATAATAATGATAATAATAATAATAATAATAATAATAATAATACCATTATTAGAAGTATAATAGGGAAGATGATGATGATAATAATAATAATAACGATAATGATAATGATAATGATAGCAACAACAACAACAACAACACCAACAATAATAATGATAATAATAATGATAATAATGATAATAATAATTATTATTATAATGATAATAATAATAATTATTATTATAATAATAATAATAATAATAGAAATGACAATAATAATAATTGTAATAATAATAATAAAGAAAAAATAATGATGATAATAATAATAATAATAATAATGATAATAATAATAATAATTATAATAATAATGACGATAATAAGAATATTGATGGGAAAAAATGATAAAAAAAATATAAAAGTAATAATGCTAATATTAATGTTAATAACACCAGTAATTAAAATAATGAGAACAGTATAATAACACTACCAACACCACTAATAATAACAAAACAATAATAATATTAATAATAATAAAGAGAAATAATAATAACAATAATAATTATCATTATTATTATCATCATCATCATTAATATTACTATAATAACGATGGTGATCATAATGATAATAATGATAATGTAATAATAATGATAAGGAGAATGATAATAATAATAATAATAATAATAATAATAATGATAATAATAATAATGATAATAAAATATTACCATTTTCATTATCATAATGATAACGATAAGAATGATAATAATAATAATAATAAAAAAAATAATAATAATAATAATAATAATAATAATAATAATAATAATAATAATAATAATAATAATAATGATAATGATAATGATAATAATAATAATGATAATGATAATAAAAAACAAAACAACAATAATAATAATAATCATAATGATAATAATAATAAGAAAATAATAATGATAACGGTAATGATAACCAATATTAATAATAACAACAATAACAGATAATATAACATAAATAACATCATTATAACAATAATAACACAAAAAAATAATAGTAATAATAACGATAAAAAAACAAGTGAAAATACAATTTAATTACTAATTCTATTTGTGAAACTACATAGCTTTTGACAATTATCGTCAGAAAAGTAGTAGTAACTTTAACAACATTGTTGATAGTTATGTGTGACACATTACTATTCCCTGAATTATATAACCTGCGAATCAGTGGTTCATTATGGCCAATGTGCAAATGAGGAAATGCCAATGTGTTAACCTTTTCTATTTCATTCTTTCTTTTTATCTATTTTTCTTTTCTGTTCACTACCTTTTAGTGAAATGTTTCAATGAATTAATTTAACAGGATGAACTGGTTTACCGCGAGAGGGAAGTTCGGGAAAGGAGTTTGGTTCAACAGCAGCACCAACTTCTAAAGGAAAATTCGAGAGAACGAGAAAGAAAAGTTGGTTGAGTTTACCTTTACCAGGAACTCAATAAGAGAAGCCGGGAGTTGGACCAAGTCCGGCGCTCCCATCATATTATTTACATTTGCATTTAGTGCTTAGTTATTCATGATTTATTACAAATGTTCCACGTGTATAATGTTAGATGTACAGAGTATTAATAAATAGGTATGTACATATATCTATATCTATATCTATATCTACACACACACACACACACACACACACACACACACATATATATATTATATATATATATATATATATATATATATATATAAAATATATATATATTATATATATATAATAATGAGTATATATATGTACCCCATATATAAGGGTGTATATATATATATATATATATATATATATATAATATATATATATATATATATATATATATATATATATATATATATATTGTGTGTGTGTGTGTGTGTTTTGTGTGTGTGTGTGTGTGTTTTGTGTGTGTGTGTGTGTGTGTGCGTTGTGTGTGTGCGTGTGTACAGAGAGAGGGGGGGGGGGCGGGATCCAAATCTGTTTAACTCTTTGTGTCTTGAGGTATGAATATTCCCCTTTATTACCTCTTAGCCTCTCACATCCAAATGCAGACTCATGAGCTACAGGCCATCCTGTTATCGCAGCCTGTCATTCCCACAACCACAGATTATCTCGCCTGCACCAGCTTCAGGCGGTTGTGAGAATCCTTCCGACAAAAATGCTCAACAACCTCAGCGTACGTTTCTCTCGCAATACTTCAACCGGCGGGAGCTTTGAGAAAGGTCGAGATTTTAGAAATCAGGAAAGTAATATGTGTAGCAGACCAGGAGGAAGGTTGCATCCTTCGTAAAGTGAAAACTTTTCGTCTTGAAATGGAAGCTGAAAACCTTGTCCTGCTATGTCTTCAGATCTGCTTTTTTTCTCGCTGTTTAGTCATAATATTAATATTATTATTATCTTTGTTTTGTTTCGCTCTGTTATTGGTCCATATAAAAGTATATCTTGGAATATCATGAAAGAGAGAGAGAGAGAGAGAGAGGAGAGAGAGAGAGAGAGAGAGAGAGAGAGAGAGAGAGAGAGAGAGAGAGAGAGAGAGAGAGAGAGAGAGGAGGCGAAATGAATTGTAGCGATAGGAGTGGAGAGTAAGAGGAAGTAACAGATTGGTAGGAATCACTGTCGAGTCGTCTCTTCATTGATTTGTCAAGAATATATTTGAATTAAGCTCACATGTTGGGCTTATATTTAACATAGATTACTTTACGCCAAATAAATAATAAAGAGACCCACGCACATCCTCTGGAAATAAAGTTGTAAAAATAGTGACAGAGGAAACCGGAGGACAGGGGAGAGCTTCTGCCCACAAGCGGTCACTGCCATCAGCAGTGCCACGGAACCGCAATATCCGCCAGGCACCTCCATCCCCGTCCACACTCATTCTCACTCTCTCACTCTTATTGCATGTGTTGATTCGGCCAACAGGAGGAGGAGAGTTTCAGCCGCGGACACGTCATTCAGTGCCGCGGATTATAAATTGGGAGATTAGGACAATTACTTTATCCAAAAATTAAATCCGTAAGAAAATGTATCTATAATAACAAAATATAAATAAATGCTAGTAATGACACGAGTGAAGCCAGCCAGCGAGCCTCTCTCTGCGCCAAATAGACAAAGGAGGCTGTCACTCCATACCTTTTAAACGTCTTCACGGGTGAGTTCAGATCGCCACTGACCGCCTCTCGCACTTGCTGTTATGCTACCAACCCTCTGACCTTCGCCTAGGATCTGGTGATTTTTAATCGCATTGTCACAGCGCTGAGAGTTCCTTAATGGCTTTACACGCTTGTAATACGGATGAAGTTACAATCTTTTTACTTGGCGGTTATGACCACTTCTCTTTTCGGCGAAGGTTTCAAATCTAGCAACTGCAAACGGATCTAACAAGAAGAACGCCACAGAGATTATGCAATAAGCAAACCTTATTTTTGGTGCCAAATGAACGGACTTCTGCGAGATGAGTATTGAACAGTAAAAAAATAAGAAGAGGAAGAAGAAGAAATTACAATGCGAGAGAAGTAATTACCGCATTCCGTTGCAATCATCTCTGGTATTATAGCTTCATCAGAACTACACAAATGTAATTCAAATAAAGATAATGAAGCTAGTTGCATCTAATTTGTATACTTGTTGAGTCAAGCCTTCGTTATCACTGTCACTATCTGCGTTAGGATTATGCGAATAGTTACTGTTTGATCGTGATGACTGGGTTGCAAAGGGACAACTTGAGCTGCTTTTGAGGAGTAAACATTGGCGCATGAAGAGAGTTCGAACCAGTTGGTCAGATGAGGGATTATGAGATTACATTACATAATAATAATAATAATAATAATATTAATAATAATAATAATATTAATAATAATAATAATGATATTAATAGTACTGGGATGGTGATGATGTGAATAGTAATCATAATAATAATAATAATA
>NC_051387.1:22090097-22092597 GCF_015228065.2 Penaeus monodon
AAGCATGCCCAGGAGTCTAATTTTCCATTCTTATGTTTGTAAGAATTTAAAACAGGATTTCTTTTTCCCCTGAATCGATTGCTTCATATCTTCGGTTTTGGTGTTTGCACAGTATTTTTCAGGGACCGCCCTCGGCTCTCGTGCAGTGCAAGTGTATGTGTGTGTATGTGTGCACAAACACGCACACACACACACACACACACACACACACACACACACACACCCCACACACCCCACACACACACACACACACACACACACACACACACACCACACACACCACACACACACACACACGTGTATGTGCATGTGTATTGCGAGGGGTATCATTTCTTCAGACATCTCCTTCAGGTTAATGGAAATCTGAAGCTGCCAAGCGTCGCCTGGCCCAAGGCTCACACTGCGGGAGGTCGGCCTTGGGCTCCCCGCACGTTCGGATGGCAGGTGCAGTTCCGAGGCCGAGGGAGGTCGCCAGGTCACCGAGCTTCGCTTTGTCTCGCAGTGTTTGCGTCAGGCTGATGTCCAGGCGCTGCGACACGCGGGCGCCCTTCTCCTGCAGCAGCTCGAAGAGCCTACTGATGCCCGTGTCTCTCGAGGGAACGAGTAACGACTAGATTTAGAACGAAATACAATGGCTTATCACAGGATATTATGGCATGGTCCGACCCACATCTTTAGTACTGAACAAACTCTTTTACACTACAAATATTTGACTAAATAGTGCTAAAACATAAAATGCACCCAGTACAACACAGACCAACCTTCCTATTATAGTTCAGTTTAGGTCTTAGTAAATGTTCTGAATCATAAATGCTGGATCGACTAAAATGCGACCGCTGGTGTGTGTGTGTGTGCTGTAAAATCATATAATATATATATAATATATATATCTATATATATATATAAAATATATATATATATATATATATATATATATATATATATATATATGTGTGTGTGTGTGTGTGTGTGTGTGTGTGTGTGTGTGTGTGTGTGTGTGTGTGTTGTAAAAAACACACACACACACACACACACACACACACACACACACACATATATATATATATATATATATATATATATATATATATATATATATATATATATATTATATATGTGTGTGTGTGTGTGTGTGTGTGTGTGTGTGTGTGTGTGTGTGTGTGTGTGTGTGTGTGTGTGTGTTTATTTGCAAAGGCCTACATATATGAAGGCATACGTGTCTAGTTACTCGAATGGTTTTCTGACAGATGCAATTGCTTTTTGTAGAGTGCATTCATTCTGAATTATTAGCATGTCTTGTTAATTTAAGGAGTGCTTGTCTTGTTCCTGAATTGTTTTAAGAGTTTGCTAATGTACTGAAGCAGCTGTATTTGCCAAGTGTTTGACCTATACTAAAATAATTTTCTTTCTTATCGAAAAACAAGCCAAAATGCAAACCTTAGTGACGATTATCGTCAAATATGGTAACAGTTCAATACTTATATTTGTCTGAAAATATACGATGGAACTTATTGACCTTTGCCTAAACGCAAAATACCTCGGAGGCCATGACGGTTACTCAATACGCGTAGCTTAAAATGATAGCCCGTCCTATGTAACTATGAATGCTTTAGCCCGATTTCGTCGCGCGCGGTGACGGCACACCCAAGCATTCAACTGCGGCCGTTTGAAATAGCCGAATCGGTAATGATTTTTATTATTATTATTATTATCATTATTATTATTATTATTATTATTATTATTATTATTATTATTATTATTATTATTATTATTATTGTTTGCATTTGCTTATTACTCTAATCGTTCAATATATATGTAGATTTTGCCGGTTCTCGTTAAAAGTTAGTTAAATTGTACTAACCTTATATCGTTGCGCCTCCGTTATTACGCTTCACCATAATATGTCGTCCTCAACGTGGTAGTATTTCCAGCGATAGGCGCAGTTCGCAATTTGTAAAAAAAATCAGCCGGCTTTCTATACGATATTTCTTCACACGTACACTTGCTTTGCGGACAGACACACACTGAATGTTTTTCATGGGCGAGGGCAGAGCTTTCCGAAAAAAAGATACTCCCCTCATGGAAATTGCCAAAATTGTATACTTGCGCGATGGAGCTAGTGAACCACTTTGGTCATTTACTATCAAATGAATTTGCAATCTAACCTTGGTATCTGACAAAGTACCTGGTGAAGGTTGTGAGGCTTTACTGGTGTAGGATTCATGTTGAAAAAAATGTAAATTTGATTATATTCAGTAGTGTCACTGCATCAGGAAGCAAGTGAAAAAAGTTGTCAATGCCTTGATTTTTTTTTAATATTCCAAACTTGTCCATGTATGAACCCGTGCATTCATGCTGACCTATCTACATGTCTTGTTAATCTAAGGAGTAATTTGTCTTGTTCTTGAATTGTTTTAAGGGTTTGCTTATGTTTACAGCTTCAGGTACTGAAGTAGCAGCATTTGCCAATTGTTGTCTTATGCTAAAATAATTTTCTTTC
>NC_051387.1:22102352-22104852 GCF_015228065.2 Penaeus monodon
TTAATTTTTCTATGGGAAGATGCTGGGTAAATTCATGCTTAACAAATCTGTAGATCTTTGATTACGTGTTTCCTCTGTCTTTCATTGACATTTCTTCTTTATCATCATAATCTTTATCTTCATCACCACAATCGTCATTATCTTATTATAAGGATAAAAATAATATTATTACTATTATTATGATTATTGCATTTTTTATCGCTATTATTATTATTATTATATTATATATATTATCTTTATATATATATTATTATTATATATTATCAATTATTATATATATTATTTATTATTATATTATTATATTATATTATTTTATTACTATTATTATTATATTATATTATTATTATTATTATTATTATTATTATTATATTATTATTATCATATATTATATTATTATTATTATATTATTATTATTATTATTTTATATCATTATTATCATTATTTGTTTTTATTATCATATCATTATTATGTGTTATCTATTATATCATATAATCAATTATCATCATCATAGCATAGTACATATTATTATTTATTATTATATTATTATTATTATTATTATTATCATTTTTTATTATGTTTATGTTATCATTATTATTATATATTATTGTCATTATTATTATTATTATTATATCATTTATTATATATTATCATTTCATATTTTATTATTATTATTATAATTATTATTATATTATCATTATTATTATTTTATTATTATTATCATTATCTTTATTATTATTATTATAATTTATTATTATTATTTTATTATTATTATTATTATTATTATTATTATTATTATTATTATTATCATTATTAATTATTATATTATTTATTATATATTATTATTATTATATTAATATTATTATTATTATTGTCATTATTATTATCATGATTATTATTATTATTATAAGCAAAATTGCTAACATTTTAATTATTGTTAATGTAAACATTATTACTTCTATTGCTATCATTATTGCTTTTGTTCGCATAATTATTATTATCATTGTTATTTTTATTATCATCATTGTTATAGTTATCATTATTATCATTATAATTATTATCATTATTATCATTATCATTGTTATATCATTATCATTTCTATGATGATGATGATGATGATGATGATGATGATGATGATGATGATGATGATGATGATGATGATGATGATGATGATGATGATGATGATTATAATAATTATCATTTTACTTTTTTTTTTTTTAAGTGCCCTGTCCCACAAGGACGTTGGCGATCATGGATTTTCATGATTTTCTTGGCAATTTAGAGCGGTGGTTTGCTGTTGCCTTCCGCCCGGTGTTTTTATCGAGTCACCATTTCTATTTACCCGGGCTTGGGATCAGCACTGACTTGGGCTGGCTTGCTTACCCAGCGGCTAGGCAGGCAACCGAGGTGAAGTTCCTTGCCCAAGGGAACAACGCGCTGGTCGGTGACTCGAACCCTCAAACTCAGATTGCCGTCGTGACAGTCTTGAGTCCGATATTTTAACTACTCGTCCACCGCGGCCTATTATTATCACTTATTAGTATTATCCTTTTTATTATTACCACCATTATTACTGTTATCATTAGCATTTATATTATCATCATCATCAATATTATCGTTACTACTATTATCACTTTTATCATTATCCTTACTATTATTATCATTGCTAGTATCATTAAATATTATTATCATTATCATTATCACCATCGTCATCATTATTATCGTAACTATAATGGTTATTATTATTATCATTATTTTCATTATCTTTATCATTATCATTATCGTTATCACTATCATTGTCATTATTATTATCATTATTATCATCATTATTATAACTATCATTATCATCATCATTGTTTTATCATTATCACTACTATTGTCATCATCAATAATATTGTTATAGTAATAATTATAATCTTTATCATTTTTAAAACACCATTCGTAAGATATCCCTCCTCTAAAAACACTTAATAATAACAATTCTGACATATCTTTTGAAAGAACAACGGAGAAAAATGGAAGTCGAATAATTATTACAAAAGAAGTGAAGCACTGCATGAAATGAGAGTAAATTTGTGATTTCGTCTCCCATTAACTGCCCAGAATTAAACACAACATTTACACTGGAAGTATCTTTGGGTATTTGCAGTCCAGCTATTAATTTCACCCATTTTCCGTCGTGAACTTTTTTTCCAATTCATCATCATTCTTTGGTACGAATCTTTGCTACACCTTCCCTCTTCTATATTATTTTCATTATTATTACTACTGCTACTACTACTATTATTATTATTATTATTATTATTATTATTATATTTATTTATTATATTTATTATTATTATTATGATATATATTATTATTATTATTATTATTATTATTATTATTATCACCAGTACTATTAATACCATTATTATTATTATTAATATTATTATTATTATTATTATTATGTAATGTAATCTCATAATCCCTCATCTGACCAATTGGTTCGAACTCTCTTCATGCG
>NC_051387.1:22112936-22125952 GCF_015228065.2 Penaeus monodon
AAAAAAAAATAAAATTTTTTATAAAATAATTAAAATGTAAAATTCAATACAAGCAAAATTACTCCTCATATGATTATACACCACAATAATAAAAAGAACAATAACAAAGATAATGAATAAAAGAAGTAAAAATTGATATGAAAATAATGATGATGTTTTTGTAATAATTATCGTGAAAAAATAATGAAAGTGAAAATTTAATAATTAAAAAATCTAAAAAAAAATTTTGATAATAATAACATAAAAATAATGATAATAAAATAAAGATAATAAACTATTTTAAACATAATTATAATAAAAAAAAAAATAATAAAATTTGATATGATAAAAAAAATGAAATAAAATAATGTTAATGATAAAAAAATAATGGACGCGGGAAAAAAGAATTAGAAAAATGCTAACATAATGACAAAAATAATAATATATCATAAAAGAAGTTATAAAAAAAAATCATCTAAAATAACAAAAAGTAATAATAAAAAAAATAATAAATTTTGATATAAAAAAACGTAATACTATTTATGTTTTAACGATGACTAATAACACAAAGATAATAATAAAGATAAAAATAATAGCGTAAAGAAAAAAAAATGGTAACAATAAAAAAATATTGTTATTATTATTGTTATTTCATTATCTTTTTTATTATTATTTTCATTATTATTGTGATGAGTATGATGAAGAGGTTGTATAATACCAAAGATATTTTAAAAAATGCAAAAAGTAATGAAAATTAAAATTATGACAAAGATGTGAGATCACTGATAAAAAAATTATAACAAAAAAATAATAAAAATGGTAATAAGAACCCGGAAATTATTATAAATAAAAGATAAAGTAATGCAAAAAGAATAAAATAATAACGTAAAGGTAAAAAAGATAATAATGAAAAAAATGTAAATACGAAAAAATAAAAATGATAATCATGTGATATATAATAAAAACACCAAAATGATGTGGGGTATTAATAATGTAAAAGTAATAAAATTTTGTATTAAAAATAAAGATGATGAATGATTAGTTAGATAATGAGGG
Source organism: Penaeus monodon (assembly GCF_015228065.2). Taxonomy (NCBI): domain Eukaryota; kingdom Metazoa; phylum Arthropoda; class Malacostraca; order Decapoda; family Penaeidae; genus Penaeus; species Penaeus monodon. Next base: position 22,113,972 of record NC_051387.1, read on the forward strand.
TTATATGATAAAAATTAAATAATAATAAAAAAATAATAAAAAAATAATAATAATAATAAAAGCAATAATAATAAAAATAAAAACAAAAATAGCAATAAAATAAATATAATAACGAAATAAAAAATGATAATATTCAAATAATAATGGAAAATAATATTATGTCAAAAATAATAAAATATAAAAAATAATAAAATATAATAATAAAAATAATAAATAATAAATAATATAAAAACAAAAATAAAAAAATATAATAAATAATAATGGAAATCGAAGGAAAAAAATGATACTAAAAATATAAATTATTATATTATTTATTATTATTTTATTATTATATTATTAAAATGATTAATAATAATAATTATTATTTTATTATTATTATCATTATTACTATATATTTTTTATATTATTATTTTATTTTATTATATATTATTATTACATTATTATAAAAAAAAAAATAAGAAAAAAACGATAGGAATAACAACAATAATAATAATAACAATAAATAATAATGAATAATAATAATAAATAATAATAATAATAATAGAATAATATAATAATAATTATAATGAGATAATAAAATTGATGAAAAAAATGATTAAAAAATAGTAATCTTAATTTTAATAACAAGAAATTGAAATAATAATGAGATCAGTAAATAATGTAATAATAATAAACAAAATAATTATAATAATAATAATAGTAATAGTAATAGTAGTAATAATAATAACAACAAAACAACAACAACAAAACAACCAACAACAAACAACAACAAAACAACAACAACAACAACAACAACAATAATGATAATAATAATAATAATAACAATAATAATGAAAATAATAATAAAAGTTATGAAAATGATAATAATAATAATCATAATAATAAAAATAATGTTAGTAATATTAATGATTGGAAGAAATGAAACATAAAACTGTATAAAAATAACAACAACAACAATAATAATAATAATGATAATAATAATTGTAATAAAATAATAATAATAATAATGATAGTAATAATAATAGTAATAAGAGTAGTAGTAGTAGTAGTCATAGTAGTAGCATAATAATATACATAATGAATAATAAAATAAAATAATAATAAAATGATCATAATTAATAATAATAATGATGATGATGATGATAATAATAAAAATGAAAAAATAATAATAATAATAATAATAATAATAATAATAATAATAATAATAAAAATACACTACACTAAATAAAATAATAATAATAATAATAATAATAATAATAATAATAATAATAATAATAATAATAATAATAATAATAACAAATATAAAAATAATGTTACGCCGACCGCCTCGTCTCTCTGCTACCAACATAAGGCAGGCTAGGCAGACGGCGTGCTATTCACAGGGTCGTGAACACTGAACAGCTCCAAGAGGCACCGAGCACCACAGCGTCCCAGAACATCAGGGGAAACGCCAAGTGGCAAGGCAGGGCACGAAATAAACACACGAGGTCTTCACAGGAGCAGCACCCAACTGCGTCTCCCTCTTGGCTTGTTCATCCGCTCCTCCGCTCACAGCCAGTCGCCTCATGTTTGCCCATGTCATCCTTTTCATGTTAACACATGCCCAGGTCATCCTTTTCATGTTAACACATGTTTCGCACAGAAACAAAGACCTACTGGCGTAGCGCTATCCCCCCCTATCAAGCAGACGACCCGTCTGCTCTGACATACCTAAACCTGAAACAAACTACAGAAAATTTCAATAAAATTAGTCCTCAGGAACAAACAAAATTCTTTCAAACAAAAGTAACCGTAATTGAAAATCAGTTCTCAGAAACACAAAATTCTTTCATCCGCGCTGGGGTCGCTCTGGAGGAGGTGTGGGCGGCGGTAGATTGGCAGTGGCACCCTGAGGGGTATCTCCTGCCCCAAGACCTGGCTCATGGTCACCATTGACGTCTGTTGCATCGCCCTCACCATCCAAAATGCTCGTCCTCATCTCGGTCAGCGTCTGCCACGTCCTAAATCGCCGCTACTGGGCTAACGTCATTTTCTTTTTCACCATGGCCCAGGAGTAGCTTCCTGGCCCATGGTACGCCACAGCCGGTCCACGTGTACAACCGACGGTCGTTTTCGCCCTCTGCGAATTCGATAGGTGACATCAGAGAGGGCCGCTACCACCGTGTATGGCCCCTCCCAAGGGGCTCTGTAGCTTCGGCGAGAGCCCTCGCTTCCGACGCGGGTTATGTAGCCACACTCTGTCACCTATGTTGTACCTCACTTCCCTCATGCGCCAGTCATAGGTCTCCTTCATGGCATGGCCGGCTACCTTGAGCTTGCCACGCACTCGTCGGTGCACTTCCGCCAGGTTAGCGGCGCTCCGGTGCGCCAAGTCCTCGAGGAAGTCAGGCAACGGCCCCACCACCAACCAACCCTTCGCTCCCCGACGACTCTTCTGGACGCTCCACTTCCTCACAAGTGCCCAGCTTTGCACCAGCTGGCACTTTCTGGGCCTTATCGGAGAAGTTGGCTACCAACACTGTAACTAACCCCTCCCCTGGTCCAACAAGGCTCCGCCCAACCGCTACGCCATCAGCCAGCTGCAGGTTTTGGATGGGCTCCACGAGGCCCTCTCTCCACGCATCACTCTTGACAGTCGACACCGGATTCAGACTCTGTCCTGGGGGCAAAGGTGCATCGCTCAGCCGTAACTACCTCTGCGCAGCCCACCTCGGAAGCAAGGGCACATCTTCACCGTGCACCCTCACCAGCTTCCGTCCAAGGTCGACACACGCCTTACTCTGCATCAGGTAGTCAGGCCCAGCAAGGCAGTGCTCGTCCCAGATCGGCCCATACACCGGCAGCCGCTGCACCGTGCTGCCACGCCAATACGAGCCTCCACTGGCCCTTGAAACTGCACACCAATGCCCCGTGACACCACACGTCTTGTGGTACGTCTGGAAATTGCTTAGTGGCCAACATATCAGGCCGCACTAGGGTCTTCTCAGCCTCAGTGTCCACTGTCAGGCGGCATGGCTTCCCATCTATTGAGCCCTCCACCTGCATCGTGCTGGTTCGACGGCAGCTTACCCAAGTCGGGGCCGGGAACTGGGACGGGGGTTTCGGCCCCCTTCTCCAGAGTTTTCCGCCTGCACCACTTCCTTAGCCTTAGGACATGCACTCGGATGGTGACCATACCTCCCACGGTCCTTGCAGCACTGCTGGAAGGCATCAGAATCCGTCCGGTTGAGAGGACGTGTTCTCCACTCCCTCTGACACTGACTACGTCTGTGCCCTACCCCTCCGCAGCCCCAACACAACCTTGGAAAGTGCTCGGGCTCACCTTCCTCAATGCTACCTTCTCCACTTTAGCCTTCCGGCCCCGGAAGTCATGGCGGGGCTGAGCAGCTGGCCCTAGGCCACTGGTTGCCTTCAGGAAGGCCTCGAACTCCAAGGCCCTCGCCAGCGCCATCTGCAGGTCCTCAGAGTGTGCCTGTTTGACGTAGATTTGCAGCTGCTTGTCCAACAAAGCGTCAACAAAGAAATCGGGGCCAGGCACATCATCTCTTCCGAGCCGCAGGGTACGACCCCCTTACCGCGCCTCCACATCCTGCGCCAGCTGGGACAGTGTCTCACCACGCTCACGAGTCCGCTTCTTCAAGCGGGCCCGATATACCTCGGCCTGGTGGTGGTGCCCGAAACGGCGTTTCAAAGCCTCCGCCACGCTGGTGTAAGAGGCATGTTCGGATGGCGGCAGATGCCCCAACACTTCCACCGCGGGGCCCCTTATCGCTGTTACCAGCTGTAGGGCTTTCTCTTCCTGGCTCCAGCCCTGGGCAGATGCCAGCGTTTCAAATTGGGCGACATATGCCTCCCAGGCCACCTTCCCGTCGTACTCAGCTGGCTTACGCCTCACAGAATGTCTGGAGGCCGAGGGGCTGCGGGGTGGAGAACGCGTGCCGTGAACTAACACACCTGGGGGGGATGAAGGGGGTGAGGGAGGCAACGAGGCGGGTTGACCGGGTCCGCCTCGTCTCTCTGCTACCAACACAAGGCAGGCTAGGCAGACGGCGTGCTATCCACAGGGTCGTGAACACTGAACAGCTCCAAGAGGCACCGAGCACCACAGCGTCCCAAACTCAGGGAAACGCCAATGGCGAGGGAGGGCACGAATAAACCACGAGTTCTTCCAGGCGCCCCAACTCGTCTCCCTCTTTGGGTTTTTCCTCCCCTCCTCCGCTCCAGCCCTCGCCTCATGTTTACCCAGGTCATCCTTTTCATGTTAACACATGTTTCGCACAGAGACAAAGACCCACTGGCGAAGCAATAACAATAGTAGTAGTAATAATAATAGTTATAATGGCAATACTGATTTTGGTGATAACAATGATAATGTTGATAATAATAGAATTAATAATAATAATAATAATAGTAATAGATTTTCACAAGGATGATAATAATAATAGTAAAAAACATAATCATTAAACATGAATGGTAATAAGAAGTGGAATTACAGAAATAAGAATAATAATGATAATAATAAAATATATATATTAATAATAACAACGATAACAATATAATAATAATTTAATATAATAAAAAATAATAATAATAATAATAATAATAATCATAATAACAATAACAGTAATAACGATAATAATGATGATAATGATAATGACAACAAAAAATAATAATGATAAAGATAATGATAATAACAATGAGATTAGAAATATTGATGATAATTATAATAATATAATAAAATAATAATGTAATAAAATAAAAATGAGTAATGAAGACGGATGATAATGGTAAGTAAAAAATAATAAAAATAATAATAAAAATAATAAAATAATAATAAGATAATAATAATGTAAAAATAATAAATAATAATATAATAATAAAAATAAATAATAATAATAAATAGTCATTTAAAAATTAAAATTAAAAATGAGAATTAGAATTAATAATGAAATTAAGTTAATTTAATAATTATATTTAATTTTTTATATAAAGATAATGAAAAAAAATTAAAATGATAATAATAATAAAAATAATAATATAATAATAAAAGTTATTATCATTAATTTTATTATTGTTTTATTATTATTTATTTTATTTTTTAAACCAATGATGATATTAATAAGAAAAACATAAATCATATAAATATTAATGATAGAATAATATTATAATAATGAAATTAAAAATAGTAATTAAGATAATAATAATGATAAGAATAATTATAGTTATAAAAATTACAATAATATTACCAATAATGGAAAATAAAAGCATACTATCATCATTACCATTATCATTACATTTTAAAATTAAAAAATAGAATTTAAATAATTATAATATAGAAAAGGATAAAAATAACAAAACAACAGCAACTGCAATAATGCTACTACTAATGATAATAATATAAATTTAAAAAATGATAACAATTATCAAGGATGATAATAATATTGATAATAATGATAAAGAATATCATAATGATGATAATGATGATGATAATAATAATAATGATAATCATAATAACGATAATAAGAACAACATCAATAACATCATAAATAATAATAAATATGCCAATCATAACAATAATGATAATGACGCTAAGAATGATGTTAACGATAACGATAATGAAAATAATAAAAATGATAATAATGAACCTAATAGCAATAATGATAATCATCATAATCACTTTCATCATAAGGATAATAATAATATAATGATAATGATGATAATAACAACTTTAATTACAATAATAATGTTAATAATGATTATGATAATAATGTCTATGATAATAAAGGTGATGGTGATAACGGTTATAATAATAAATCAATAATGTTAACAAAAATGGTGATACTACTACTAATAACAATAATGATAATTATATTTAAAGCATTACTACTACTAATGATGGTGATGATAATAATCACAGTTTTAAAAATAAGAATGAAAATGTAATGATAAAGATAACATAATGATGATGATATAAAAATAATAAAGAAAATTTTAATGATAATGATAAAATAATGAAAAATAAATGATAATAATAACAACAAAAAATACAATAATAAAAAATAATTAAAATAAAAAATAATAAAAACAAAATAATAATAATAATGTTAAATGTCAAATGGGGATGAAAATAAAATATTAATAGTAAAGATGATAAAAATGTAATGTAATAAAGATGAATAATAAAAATAATAATATAATAAAAATAATAAAATAAAATAAAATAATAAAAATAATATAAAAATAAATAATAAAAAAAAAAATAAAATGATAGTAACAATAAAAATAACAAGAAAAAACAAAAAAAAAAACAAATAATAAAAAATATGTGATGAGGGGATAATAATGATAATAAAAATAAAAAAACAATAATAATAATAGAACACAATAATAAAATAAAAATAATATAAAAATAAAATAAAATTTAAAAAATTAAAAAAATAATAAATAATAAAATGATAAAAAAACAATAATAACAAAACGATAATAACAAATGATAATATTATAATTTACAAAAATAACTACAATATTAAAAAAAAAAAAATAAATAAAATTTCAAATAAAATGAAAAAAATAGTTTAGTGTGTGTTTTGTGTATGTGGTGTGGTGTGTATGTGGGTGGTTTTGTGGGTGTGGGGGTGTGTGTGGGGGGGTGTGTGTGTGTGGGGGTTGTGGTGTGTGTTGTGTTGTGTTGGGGTGTGGGTTATGGAGGAAAGGGAGTGGTTGTGTTGATTGTAGTGTATGTGTATGTGTATGTGTAGTTAGTGTATTGTATGGTATGTGTAGGGTATGTGATGTGTATGTGTATGTGTATGTGTATTATATTTTAATGTATATGTGCTTATTAATATATATATTTTTAAAAATATATATATACCCCTTTTATATATTATATAATAAAATTTTTATGTATAATATAAAATATATATTATATTAATATTTTAATATATAAAAAATTATATAACTATATATAATATATATAATATTATTTTTTAAAAATAAAATATATTGTTTAAAATTATTAATATATATATATATTATATTATAATATAAATATTTTATATTATATATACGAAATAACAGCGTGAGTGGGATTATTTTTTCCCTAAGCCCATTTTTAAATTGCATATAAATTTTTCTATTTCCTTGACAATTTCCCATGATATTTTTTCAAAAGTAACATAAAACGGTTTTTTCCCTTGACATAAACGCAAGATTTAAGGAATGCTAAACACAGTCACGAAAATTTGAAATCTGTTTGTGTCAACCCATGTGGTAATGTAAATATCCTTGCGTTATTCGGCCTTGCTCTCCCTTTTCCTTTCACTCCCATGCATCCTACAGCTTTTCATTCTTTGCAACTAACCATTTTTACCTATTTTGTAAACATACTTTATCAAAATGCTTATGCCCTTGGGTTAGCCATTTATTTTTTATTTATTTAAAAATTCTGCCGGTCAACCCCCAAATCTTTTAGCGACAGGGGGGGGTTTTTACGACAAGGGAAATTTGACTGCAATCCAATTAACAGCAAATGTGGTCCCCCTCAAAAGAAAAATAGTTTGAATGGAAAAAGAAAGAATGGACTTATTTTAGTTTTAAAAGGGGAGGACGCCATAAAAATAAAACAGGAAAAAAAAAAAGAAAAGGGAAAACCCCAAACCCAAATAACGTTAAAATACCTTTAAGATTTTCATTTATTGCATGACTATACAAATATCAAATTTGTTTCATTGAAATTTCCTCTTTCGGATTCACCTCCTAATGAAACAAAATAAACCCACCCTTTTAAAAAAACAATAAAAGGTGAGCAAAAAATAATTGGCTATCATGCTGAAATTTTCACCCCCTTTAAACTTCATTTGTCAAGTAATATACATGTTTTTAGTATTTTTAAATCAGTGGGGGCCTTGTAGAATAAAAGGTTTAAAAGGAAAAATTTATATCCCCTTTAGATTTTTTAAAAAATAAACTTGTAAGGCGGGGCTCAGGAATTCGGGTTGTTTTCCGTAATGTTGCCCCTGTGTAGGGGGGCGGGGAGGGCAGGCTTACGTTTGACTCCCCCTTGGGTTTGATCCAGCCTTCTTGGCCTCATTCGCGCTGTCTTTCCTTGACGGCTTTGAAGTAACCTGGCAGTTCGAGCCCGACTGTCCTGGGGAGGATGGAAAAAGGTAAAAAATCCCTGTAAAAGTGCAGAAACACATTCACTAAAAAACGTATTTGCTGAATAAATTTTGGACAGATATCTGACAATGAAAATGTACTTATTATCTTACTATGATTTTATCCCAAATAAACAAAATTTCTATACCATAAAAAACAAACCTTTTTGCGCAAAGTTTTAAATTTGTACTACCTTAGGTCAGATCTTTTCCCTTGACAATACCCAAAACCCCGTTTGGGACGTTGAAAACACACCCAGTCTTTCCGTATATGCCTTGTGGATAAGGCCCCTTTGAAAAACACCGTTTTCCTGGGAAAAAAGAAAATCAGGTTTTTATAAAGTGCAAAGCTTCAGAAATATAAATTTTTACATTAATGTATTTTTTTAAACTCCATAGATTTTATTTAAAAAAATTTCCAGTAGGGGGGTCAATTGAAAAACCTGAACTCCAAATCATCACAAAAAGTTAAATGAATAGGGGAAAAATTTCCAATTAACCTTTGGTCAACAAGGTCGCCAGTTTTGTACCCTCAAGGTGGGGAGATGTTTTCCCATTCTTCTTTGGGGACCGCGTGCCGGCGTACACCCCCTAATTTGGGCCCTTTTTGGTTTTTTTTTCGAAAAAAAATTTTTTAGCATAAGACAACAATTGGCAAATGCGCTACTTCGTCCTGAGCTGTAACTCAAAACCCTTTAAACAAAACAAAACAAGACCAATTATCCTTAGTTTCAAGACATTAAATAGGGGCGCTGAAAGCCGGGTTCATACTGGGCAAGGGTTTGGGAAAATTTAAAAAAAATCAAGGCTTGCAAATTTTTTTACTTTTTCTGATCATGACACTATGAAATAACAAAATTTTCTTTTTTCAACATAATTCCCAAAAACCCCACAATTCCAGTTTTTTCGATACATAACTTTTGTTAAATGACCCAAAGTGGTCAAACCAACCCACCGGAAATATATTTTAAAATTTTGGGAGGGGTTTTTTGGGCCCCCCCCCCCAAAAATTCATGTTGTCGCGCCCTTTCGGGGAAAAAATTTTTTGGCCCTATTTTTAAAATGCAATCTTGTGTCACCACTTAACTATTATTAAAATCGGGGCGCAAAAAGGGTTAGATTTTTTAAAATTTAAGGAAAACCGCAAAAAAAAAAATTTTTAACAAAAATAGAAGGAACAAAATAAATAATTTAAAAATTAAAAAAATAAAATAAATAAAAAAAAAAAAAAAAGAAAAAAAAAATAATTTAAAAATTTTTAATTTTTTTAAAGGCCCCATTAATCTTTTGGGCCCCCCCAAAAAATTTCTTTCTTTATTAAAAGGGGGGTACATTTTAACAGCTTTTATAACCCTTTAAAGGTAGCGGGGAAATAATGTCCTCTTATTTTAAACCCTTAAAAATTGAACTGTTACCATATTTGAATAATCATAAGGTTTTTTTGTTTTTTAAAGGAAAAAAATTTTTAAAAAGGGTAACATTGAAAAAAGTTTTTCCCTTACAAACCTTTCATCAGGAAAAAAAACCTTTTAAAAAAAGACTCCCCAAAAAAAAAGGCCCAAAAAAACCCCCTTTCGAAAACCTTCGGCAAAAATTTGCCTTCATTTTGGGCCTTTGAAAAAAAACCCAAAAACCCCCAAAACCCCCCCCAAAAACCAAAAAAAAACCCCAAACCACAATATTATATTTTTATAAATTTAAAATTTTAAAAAATTTTTAAAATAAAATTTTAAAATTAAAAAAAATTTTTTTGGGGTTTTTTTTTGGGGGGTTTTTTAAAAACCCACAAAACCAAAAAACCCCAAAAACCCCAAACCAACACCCTTTTAATATAGTTTAATAAAAAAAAAATTTAAAAAAAAAAAAAATATAAAAATTAAAATTTTATATTTAAAAAAAAAAAAAAAAAAAAAAATTCCCCCCCCCTTTTTTTAAACCATTTAAAAATTTTTTAATAATAAATAATTTTTGGTTTTCTGGTGATTTTTTTTTTTTAGAATTTTTTTTAAAAAATTTTTTAGTTTTAAAAGTTGGGGTCGCCCAAAATACCGGAAAGCCATTGTTTTTTTAAATTATCTTCCCCCCGCCGGGGCCCCCCGGGGGTCTTGGCTTTAGGGGGGGGGGCCCCCGGGGCCCCCGGGGGCCCCAAAAAAAAGGGGAAAAAAAAGCTCGGGGACCTGGCGACCTCCCTCGGCCTCGGGAACTGCCCCTGCCATCCAACGTGGGGGAGCCACAAGGCCGCCTTCCCGCAAGTGTGAGCCCTTGGGCCAGGCGACGCTTTGAGCTTTTCCGATTTCCATTTAACCCGAAGGGGGATGTCTGAAAAATGATACCGCTCGCATACAATGCCATAAGTGTGGGTTTGGGGTGTTTGGTGTTTTTGTGGTGTGGTGTGTGTGGTGTTGGGTGTGTGTGTGTGGGGGTTTTTGTGTTTTTGTGTGTGTGTGTGGGTGGTGTGGGGGTGGCCACATACACACCATCACATTCACTGCACGGAGCCCGGGGGGGTTTTCCCGAAAAAAAACTGTGCAAACACCAAAGCCCAAGAATGAAGCAATCGATTCAGGAAAGAGAAACCTGTTTTTAAATTTTCAAAAATAAAATGGAAAATTAACTCCTGGTCTCTTTTTACATGATACATGCAAATTTTTTAAAGGGCCGGGGCACGAATTTAAATAGTGCCGTTACACACCAACGAAGATATTCATTTAGTTTTTACACTGTTCAGGCGGCATATAGAAATACTTAAAGTTCACAATAACATAAAAAATTTTTTTATTGTATGATTTTGACGGATTCAACCTGAATATATGAGTCCCCCTCAATTTTCTTTTGAATTATTTCATGGATGCTATATTAAAACATAAGTAAGTAATTCTTATCAAAAATAGAGAGCACCCATGTTGCAAAATTTTCCCCTTAAAATGGGTAATTCGGTCTGCCACAATTTCCCAAGAATTTGTTTTTAATTTTTTGGTAAAACCCGGTAATCTAGAATTCTCTGAAAAACTGAACAAAAAGTAAATATTCAACTCATATATTTCTCTTCCCTAAATTTAAAATAAATATATATATATTAAATATATATAAAATATTATATTAAATATATATATATATAATATATATATATAATATATATATATATCTTTATATATAATATATTTAAAAATTAATTTTTAAAATATATGTATATATTAAAATTATTTTTTTAATTTCTTTAAATATTTTTTATATAAAAAAATATATTATATATATTATAATATTTATTATTTTATATAATAAATTATTATGTTATAAATTAATATTATATAAATAAATATTTATTATATATATTTTTTTATGTACATACAAACCAACAACACACACACACACACACCCCCCCAAACACACAAACCACACACCCACACACAAAAATATAAAATATATATATATAAAATAATATATATATATAATAATTATATTAATATATATTTTTATAAAAAATACAAATATACCACAACCCCACCAATATAATACAGTGTGTTTAAAAATATATATAATAATAAAATATATATATATATATATATTTTTTAAAAATATATAAAGGGGGGGGGGAAAAAAAATTTTTTTTTTTTTATATTTTTATATAATTTAAAATTAAAATTTTTTTTGGTTTTTTGGTGTGTGTGTGTTGTGTGTGTGTGTGTGTTGGGGGGGATTTTTTTTTTTTTTTTTTTTTTTTCTTTTTTTTTTTTTTTTTTTTTTTTTTTTTTTTTTTTTTTTTTTTTTTTTTTTTTGTTTTTTTTTTTTTTTTTTTTTTTTTTGTTTTTTGGTGGGTGTTTT
>NC_051387.1:22166052-22171052 GCF_015228065.2 Penaeus monodon
TGTGTGTGTGTGTGTGTGTGTGTGTGTGTGTGTGTGTGTGTGTGTGTGTGTGTGTGTGTGTATGTGTGTATGTGTCGATGTTTCGTATTCACAGACAGCATGACTTAATTACAGATATGCACGCAACCCAAAACACGTACTAAAATGTCTTTGGTGTTCCCTCACAGACAGTTTCTCTCATTTTGTTTCAGAAATGCAGTAATGTTCCTTGATATATGAGACAGCAATACGGCATTTTAACGCAAGACCCCAAGAAGTGACATTTATTGTTAAACTTGTGACGTTTAATTGCATTGCACGTTTGCGGTTCCATAGGATTTTATTTTACAAAATCATGATGACTTATCAATATTTATTGGTTGCGGAAGGAGAGATAGAGAGAGTGGGGAAGCGGGGGAGGAGATGTATAGGTAGGTAGATAGAGAGATAAATAGATAGACAAATAAATAGACAGATATATAGATAAACAGATTGATAATTAGATAGAAAGAGAGAGAGAGAGAGAAAGAGAAAGACAGACGGACGGACAGCCAAATCCCCCTCCCCCCTCACACACACGCAAACATACAAGGAATTGGAAATTAAACACACAAATAGCTACTCTACTCTCAAATCACACACACACACAAAGAAAAGAGAGAGAGAGAGAGAGAGAGAGAGAGAGAGAGAGAGAGAGAGAGAGAGAGAGAGAGAGGGAGAGAGAGAGAGAGAGATAAAGAGAGAGAGAGAGGAAAGAAATCAGACAAAAAAGAAAAAAGGCTAGATTGAGAGGGCGGGGCATAAAAAGAAAGATAAGAGGTAACGCCCCCATTCTTTCCTCCATTATAGTCACCCCTTGGGCATCATGGTGATGACTCAGCGCTAATGGGAGGAGCGCGGTTGATTGATATGCAGATCTGGTTGGGAATGGCGGCCTCGGAGCATATACAAGGTGCATCTCTGAAATATCTCTCTCGCTCTCTCTTTCTCTCCGGCTATATCAGTTATCTCGTTATTATTGCTATTATTTGTCATCGTTTTTATTTTATTTATCATCATTAGCTTTATTCTGTTATTGTTAATATCATTACCATCATCATCATATTTTATTATTATTATTATTATTACTATTATTATCATTGATGTTGTTGTTGTTGTTTTTGTCATCATGGCATCATGAAAAGAATAGTTATTATAATAATGATAACAGTGTTAAATAAATAACAATAGTATTAGTAATAATCATAGTGGCAATATTTTTCATTATCATTAGTATCATTATTATTATCATCATTACCAGTATCATTATTATTATCACTATTTTTATTATCATCATCATTATTATTATTATTATTACTAGTAGTAGTAGTAGTATGATTATTATTATTATTATTATTATTATTATTATTATTATTATTATTATTATCAATATTGTTTCATCATTATTGTTATTATATTGCACTATTATCATTATCATCATTGTGGAACGTAGGATTACTGGGTTGGAAAGTTTCGGAATTCAGACAAACATCTGTTTGTGTTTATAAGCTGATTACTGAAATCACAAAGGAACAAAATATAAGAAAACAGACAAATCAATTGGTTACACTTATATCAAAGAATAAACATATAAATACATAGAAATACTATATAACAAATAAGTACACAACACTTAATATAAAGAAATTTAGTATCACAACAACATCAAATCGTAAGGTAATTGTTTCAACTCACCGAAAATTATGATTTCCGAGCCCTCCTACTGGTTCCCCATTTTCGTGAGTCTTATACTCACTAATTGGCCAGCAACCTCACGTTCACCGCCTGAACTGCGAGAAGGCTTATGCTTCTACGGTGACACGAAATACTCGATAAACAGTAAGCCTTATGCTCTCTGACATGTGCGTTTTCCTTCGCAGAGCTTGTCTCCATGTCTCCCCCTCAGGTGGCTACGAGTCTAAATAATATATTCCTCGACATGAGATTAATTTGACTAAAGTAACATTAAACAAATGTATAATTATTCTAGCATCATAGTCTATCTTTGTTCGATGAATTACAATTGCAAATACAGTTACAAATTTGGTTGTGTTCAAAAAACAATTAAAGAATGTAAGATAATAATTATTAACTTTGTTACATGATACCTTATATATTGCGCATTATACTTCATTTAGTGCTTAAAGAAGCATGCACTCTGACTCCCTTCCGTGACCTTGAACAGGTCTAAAAAATGAGGTTACGATTTGAAGGGATAACGCAAGTAATTTTTGCAAGCTCTCTAGAGCTTTGGTCTTTCGTAAATAAACCAATATATATCAAATACCTGGTCATTACAATCATTGGTATTACTATAATCTTTATCATTGTTATCATTGTTGCCACTGATAATATTATTATAATAATAATAATAATGGTAATATCTTTTTTTTATCATTGATATTATTACTATTATAATAATTAGTATTACTATCATTGTAATTATAATAATAATAATAATTAATAATATTATAATAATTATTATTATTATTATTACTATTATTATTATTATTATCATTATTATTATTATTATTATTATTATTATTATTATTATTATTATTATTATTATTTTTATTATCACTACTTTATTGTCAGTGGTATTATCATTATCATGATCATTATTATATTCATTATCAATATTTATTATATTATATTTTTTTTGTTGTTGCGTTGTGTTCTTTTTGTTATTATATCATTATTTTATTATATTATTATTATTATCATTAGTATTATTATTGTTTATTATTATTATTATTTTTATTATCACTACTTTATTGTCAGTGGTATTAAGATTATTATGATCATTATATATTCATTATCAATATTATCATTATATTATCATCATTATCGTTATCATTATTCGTATTGTCATCATTTTTATAATCATCATTATTTTTATCATCATCATTTTTATAATTACCATTATTGTTATTATTATTGTTAATATTATTAGCATTTTTTATTATCATTATTGTTTTTATTATTATTACTTTTATCATTATGAATATTGATATGATTATTATTATTAATAATGTCATCATTATTATCATCATTATGAATATTGATATTATTATTATCATTATCATTATTATTATTATCATTATTATTCTTATTATTATTGCTATTATTATAATCATCATCATTATTTTTTTTTTATTATTGTTGTTATTATTATTGTTGTTGTTATTGTTGTTGTGGTTGTTGTCTTCATGTCATCATCATCCATATCATACCAACAATAATAATAATGATAACCTTGTTCATAAAAATAACAGTATCATTAGTATAAGCATAGTGGCAATATTGATGATTATAATAATAATGATAATGATAATAATGAAAATAATAATAATGATAACGACAATAATGATAATAAAATGGCAATAAAAACAATAATAATAGCGATAATAATGATAATGATAGTAACAATAATAATAATTATAATAATAATAATAATAATAATAATAATAATGATGATGATGATGATGATGATGATGATGATGATGATGATGATGATGATGATGATGATGATGATAATAATAGTAATAATAGTAATAACGAAGATTCAGTAGCAACAAATTAATAACCCCCAAAACAACAACAGTATCTTAAAATTACATATGATAAGAAAATTCCTTGAAGATATCGGGGCTGACGCACGCATGCAAATGCACCTTCAAGGAAGCGCATGCACTCTGCATGACACGGGCTGGAGACAATTCCTGTTCGAGAGACATTATTCACAGAGTTTCTCATACTAACATTTAATGCTTGCACTCACTCGCGCTTTTCGAAGAGCCCATTAAAGTTAATTAGGAAAACGTTTCTGCCTTAATTACACCAGCTATTGCGCTCCTTTGCCTTTATTCATTAAGAATCAGAAAGAGTCTGGAGTGGGTGGGTAGAGGGGGGGGTAAATAGTAGGATAGATAGAAGAGGGAGGGAGGGAGGAGGAAGGGGAAGGGAGGGAAAGAGGGAGGGGACAGACCAAGAGAGAGAGACTGAGAGAAAAGGGAGAAATATTATCATTATTTATTATCATTATCATCATCATCATCATCATCATCGTCATCATCATTATCATCATCATCATTATCATCATCATCATCATCATCATCGTCGTCATCGTCATCATCATCATCATCAGTATCATCATCATCATCACCATCATCATTATCATTATATTTATTATTCATAATTAGTATATCATTATTTTATTATATATCTATCACATCACTCATATCATCATCAATTATTAATCATATATCATTATTATTTCATTTAATAATTTTATTTTTTTTTTTTGCTTAGTCTGGTGATTATTATTATTTATATATCAATTATTATACATCATTATTATCATTATTATTATCATTTCATTATTATTATGTTTGTTGTTGTTGTGTTGTTTTTTTTGATGTTGTTTTATATTTTTCTATATATCATAATTTCATTATTATTTTATTATTATATTATTATTATTATCTATTATTATTATTATTATTATTATTATTATTATTATTATTATTATTATTATTACAATTATTATTAACACTACTTTTATTACTGTTATCATCAACATTATAATCATTGTTATTATTATCATTATCATTATCATTATTATTACTATTATTATTATTGTTATTATCATCATCAACATCATCATCATTATCATCATTATAATTTTTGTTACTATTATTATTTTTTTTACTGTTATTGTCATTGTAATTATTATTATCAACTCCATTCTTATTTATTATCACTATTATCATACATTTTTGTAGAAGTAGACAATTTATAGTTACGATGATAAATGACATGATAAAAACACTGTAACATAGTTATAACAATTGCACTGATATTGATAATATTGTGATAAAAGTGATAATCATAATTACATTGTCAGTAATAATAATAACCATACGAACACCACAATAACTGCAACTAATAATACTATTTTACTACTCTTGTTATTGATAATG
>NC_051387.1:22176052-22178552 GCF_015228065.2 Penaeus monodon
ATAATGGCTGTAATGATCTTTACGATATCTGTATCCACATACACGAATGCTCTCTGCAGGTTAGCAATCAACCTTAGCATTTTTATATGATCATTTCGGATTAGGTTCCGAACCTGACTACATGGCTTTTATTAGTGTTGAATTCCGTTTTCCAAGTTCCACTTGAATGGGTTCTCGCTGTCACTTTGGGGGGCATTGGCATGAGACATCGTCTATCATTTTTTTTCGTTTCATCTACAAACACATTCAAGTAAACAACCGAGTCTTATTTGAGCCTAACCATTGATGATAATAGTAAACATAACCGGCGCCAAGTCCGATCCTTGAGCTACTCCGCTACTTACTCGTCGCCATTTAGAGTGCTCACTTCTAATTACGGTGCTCATCTGTCTTTCATAACCGAAACCTTTCATTCATTCGAGGAGTTTGCCTTGCATTCCACCCAGGTGTTGTAATTTCCAAGCCTTTTATGAGAGACCTTATCAAATGCCTTTTTAAAATCTAAGCTTACATAATCCACCAGCCGTCTCTTTCTTGTAACATTTCAGAAACCGTCAAGAAATAGAGGAGAATAGCTATACATGCCATTCCTTCCCTAAAACCAAATTGTTTATATGATATCATATCGTGTTTTCCAAGTACATTAACCCACCGTTTCCTAATTATCCTTTCAAACGGCTTGCATACTACACTAGTTAACGAAACTGGTCTACAGTTTAGTGTTTTGTTTGTCGCCGTTCTTATAGAAAGGTGTAACATTGGCGAGTTTACAATTTTTTGGGTAGTTTTCCTTGTCTCACTGAATTTTGGAATATCAAGAATAACGTAGTACATAGTTCTTCAGCACATTCCTTCAGAACCCAGTTAGAACCCTCATCTGTTCCCTCTGCTTTAGTCCTATCTAACTCTTTTAGTAGGTCTTTTATTTCTTTCTTTTTGAGTGTGATATTTTCGATATTCTATTTTACAGTTACTACTTGCCATTTCAAAGTATGGTCCTGAGCAAACGCTGACTGAAATTTCTGAGTGTGAATATTACACATTTCCTCCTTAGAATACGCAATGCTATTGTCTTCTGTGGTGCTAATTTGACCTCTACATCTAGACTTACTATTTATATAGTTAAAGAAGAGTGCCTCCCTGATTGGGTTTACCCATTTCTTCCAACTTTATACCTTTCATACTCTGCCTGAGGTCTATTTCTCTTAAACCGTTTCCAAAGAAGATGTGTATTTTTTGCATTTATTATTGAGCCACTTTTGGCCATTTCTTGCTTCAGTTTTGAATCTTGATACAAACTGTTCTACTCCCTTTTAATTTTAATTTTTCTACACCCTGTTAATAGACCCTTTTAACAGAATGTTACATAACAAGATTCTCTTCGTGTTGCAGTGATTCCCGGTATTGATGAAGTTATGGGCAATTTTTTAAAAAGTTATGGACAGATTGTGAAGTTACCTACGTGTTTTGATGAAGTTGCTGACGGATTTTGATGAAGTCACGTTATGATATTGATGAAGTCACGGACTAATTTTGATAAAGTTACATACGGACCGTAATGAAACCTTTTGAGTGGGTTGATTTTGGTGGTGGCCCGGAACATCGAGATCGTGAAAGAAATTTTTAAATCCTTTACTGCAAACCCTATTACCAGCAAGTCAATTATCTTTCACTTAATTTAGTTTCATTCATTTATTTTGGGGTTTGCAGATATTTACTTACATGGCAGCCTGATCACGGGATTACTGAAAACATTACATTTGCAAAGACCTATTACTGATATGTTACGTGTGATTCTGAGTGAGAACTTCCGAAATATATAGGCAGATATACAGTAGTATATCTGAGGCAGATATACAATGGTATATCTGCCTATATATTTCGGAAGTTCTCATTCAGTATCACACGTAACATATCTGTAATAGTTCTTTGCAAATGTAATGTTTTCAGTAATCCCGTGATCAGGCTGCCATGTAAGTAAATATACATACTACTGTATATCTGCCTTCATTGTCATTGTCCACACTAAATGGAATTAAGGCGGGCTTCAAGTTCTACTTCAAACTAAATGAATAGGAATTTTAGTGATACGTGCAGACAGGCGATGGCACAGTAATGGCATCGTTTTGGCAGGTATTCCCTATGTGGGTGGGAGGTGGGAACTTGTGTGAGGTTAATTCCTGAAGGCTTCAAAAATTGTTGCGCTTTATCGATTCTGATATTTTTATATTGGCTTTAGAAACGTGCAGAGAATTCTGATAATGTGAATGTTTGTTTGCCCGCGCGCGCTCATTCGTGTGTGTTTGTGTGTGTGTGTGTGTGTGTTTGTGTGTGTGTGTGTTTGTGTGTGTGTGTGTGTGTGTGTGTGTGTGTGTGTGCGAGCGTGCGTGCTTGCGTGTGTGCGTGCATGCGTACTTGTGCGTGTGCGTGCATGCTTGTCTGGTGTGCGCTTGAGGACATGAATTCAAAATATTCGAGTTTTTAAAACCACTTCCTTAAA
>NC_051387.1:22186052-22198552 GCF_015228065.2 Penaeus monodon
CCAGACGAGAGTGACCGTCTGCGTGCGATATGCAACATTCCTGGGGCTCAAGTTTCATGCTCTCCTCACAAAACCCTCAATCAGTGTAAGGGAATTGTCTTTTCCCGAGACCTGATGAGATATTCTGAGGAGAAACTGTTAGAGGAACTAGAGAATTTTAATGTAGTGGCAGTAAAACGTTTTAGGAAGAAAGTTGATGGTTTGGAACAGTCGACACCAGCTCTTCTTCTAACTTTTAACACATTAGTCCTTCCAGAATCGGTTAAGTTAGCATGGTACCACCTCAAGGTAAAGCCATATGTGCCCAACCCTATGCGGTGCTTCCACTGCCAAGGTTATGGGCATGGAGCCAACTCTTGCCGTTTTAAAGAAAATGGACAACCAAGAGTATGTGTAAAGTGTGGTACAACAGGTCATCAAGGAGATGACAACTGTCCAGGTCCAATATGCTGTTACCACTGCAAAGAAGCTCATGAAGCTTCTTTAAAGCAATGTAAAGGGTACAAAATTGAAAAAGAAGTATTGGTAATAAGGAGCAAGGAGAAAGTTAGTTTTCCAGAGGCAAAGCGACATGCCCGTGTGTTGTTTGCACAGCCAGGTAGGTCCTTTGCTTCGGTTCTAGCCCATCCTCCTTCCCACCAACCCTTGCATTCCAATGCTTCTTACAGCACACTCTGCCACTTCCTCTAAACCTCAGTCCCAAATTGCTGACACTGCCTCTGGTGAGTTGTTCCACCAGAAACAGACCTTACTTTGGGAGGAAGAGTCTCCTCAATAGACCCCTCACTCCTACTCTTTGGAGCCATCAGGCAAGGCTCCAGAGGCTTCAACGGTGACAGCTCCAGCTGCCACCACATCCACAGGAGCCTCTACTGCTAGGCAGAATGCCCCTGAAGTAAAGGCTCAGGTCCGTCCTTTGCCTAGGCAAAGAAATCCTGAACCTGTCCAAGATGAAAAACATGAAAACATGTTGACCACATATCAATATGGCTTTAGAAAATTAAGATCAACCACAGATGCACTTGTGAGGATGGAAACTGCTATACGGAATTCCTTTGCACAGCGACATCACATGATAGCAGTCTTCTTTGACCTTGAAAAGGCTTACGATACTACTTGGAAGCATAGTATACTCATGAAGCTGTATGACATTGGTTGAAGAGGAGCATTACCTACCTTCATACAAAGCTTCCTTGCTGACAGGAAGTTTAGAGTTCGGGTAGGAAACAGTTTCTCTAACCTGGAAGATCAGCTGGAAGGGTCCCACAAGGGAGTGTCTTAAGTGTGACCCTGTTTGCCATTGCTATAAATGACATCGTAAAGGTTGTTCCAAGTGCTGTCTCATGTAATCTGTATGTGGATGACTTTACACTGTACTGCTCAGGAGGAAGCTTACAGGATGTGCAAGGACACATGCAGACTGCAATAAATCAGGTTGTACAGTGGGCAACATATCATGGGTTCAAATTTTCTCCAAGCAAGACCATGGCTATACATTTCCACAAACGAGGAAAGTTCCATCCTTCCCTCTATTTAGGAGCAAACCCACTGCAATTTGTCCAAGAGGTGAAGTACTTGGGTTTAATTTTTGACTCAAGACTTACATGGGTGCCTCACATCAAACAGTTAAAAGTGAAGGCTACAAAAGCACTTAGTAATTTGCGGGTTCTTTCACATTTATCTTGGGGTGCAGACCGCACAACGCTTCTACGGCTTTACCGAGCGATTATTCGTAGTAAGCTTGACTATGGATGTGAAGCTTATTCATCTGCAACTCCCACTGTTCTCCGGATGTTGGACTCGGTTCATAATGAAGCTCTCAGATTCTGTACTGGGGCTTTCAGGTCTTCACCTGTGGAGTCCCTGTATGCTGAGAGTGGAGAACCACCTCTTTCATTACACCGGGACTACATGAACTTGATTTACTACACGAGACTACAAAGGATTCCGGGATCTACATCCAGATTGGTTTTCAACCCCCTTGAGGATAGCCGATCCTATGGTAGGAGAATGAGGAATCTTGTAGAAGAACTTAATTTAAGTCTCACTAAGGTTCTGGCTGTTGGAATTCCCCATTTCCCCCCTTGGACTAATCAAGTCGAGCTGGATTTGGTCGGAATTGGGAAAGGGGAGAGATCTGAAGCAGAAGTCAGAAAGAGATTTCTTCAGCACATTTCTAAGTACCAAAGATCGGACGCAATATATACAGATGGTTCGAAATCTGAAAATGGTGTGGGCTTTGCAGCAGTGAGCAGAAGGAAGACTGCATTTGGCAGTCTTTCTCTAGCAGCCTCGATCTTCACTGCAGAGTTACATGCCATCCTTGCAGCAGTTAAGATGACTAGAAATCTTATGAACCATTCTATTGTGATATATTGTGACTCTCGTAGTGCCTTGCAAGCAATCAAGAGCTTAAACTCATCACATCCAGTGGTGAGGGAGGTTCAAGATTGGCTTGCACTGATGTCAACACGCAAAAAGATAACTCTATGTTGGGTGCCAGCGCATGTTGGTGTCAGTGGGAATGAGCGAGCTGATCAGAAGGCTGGAGGCATATCTCCAGAAATAAACTGCGAGAGATTAGAGATAACCTTGGCAGTTGGGTGACTAGCATCCATCCCAACCGAAAAGTGGAAGTTGCATTAACAAGGCTAAGAATCGGGCACACAAGACTGACTCATGGGCCGATGATGGCTAAAAATCAAGCACTTTGTGAGGGATGCCAAGAGCCCGTAACAATCGCACATGTAGTGGAAAGATGTGCAACATTCTCAGACCAAAGACGTATGTACTTGTCTCCCCCATATACACTGAAGAATGTATTGGGGGAGGATTGTGACATAGAGGGTCTTATTAGTTTCCTTAGGGAGACTAATATTTTTAATAAAATTTAATTATGCATAATGTTTATGCAATAATTTTATACACTTAGAGTATAATATTTATGTTTTGATTTTTAATTTGTTTATTGTTATTTATAAGATATCTATTGATAGCTTTTTAAAGTTTTAAACATTTTAATATTTCTATTTAACAAGGTATTCGCCGCTAATGACTTTAGCTGTTGATGCGGCAGATAATTTTAAATAATCAGTCAATCCCCCAATACATTTTTCAGTGTATATGGTCTGCGAATGCTGCACATCTTTCCACTACATGTGCTCTTGGCATCCCTCACAACGTGCTTCACTTTTCGCTATCATTGGCCCATGAGTTAATCTTGTGTGCCTGATTCTCAGCCTTGTTAACACAACTATTTGTCAGTTGGGATGGACGCTGGTCACCCAACTGCCAAGGTCATCTCTAGTCTCTCGCAGTTTCTTTCAAGAGGCATGTCTCCTTTGCTCCCTCCATTTTTCGCGAAGACAACATCTGATGGTGGGTTTCAAGTCGGTGTGTGGGAAAGGAAGAAGAGCATCAGAAGAGCATCACGGCTAAGCGTCAGCTGCCGTGGCCCTCCGATCAGCTCGCTCATTCCGATGGATACCAACATGCGCTGCCACCCAAGAAAAAGAACTTTTGATTGCTTGCAAAGCACTACGTAAGTCGCAAAATGATTCTTAAGATTTCTAGTCATTTTGACTGGTGTAAGGATTGCATGTAACTCTGCAGTGAAGGTCGAGGCTGCCGGAGAATGACTGCCAGCTGCAGTCTTCCTCCTGCTCACTGCTGCAAAACCTACACCATTTTTAGATTTCGAACCATCTGTATATATTGCATCTGCTCCTTGGTACTTAGAAGCATGTTGAAGAAATCTCTCAGATTTATGCTTCGGATCTCTCCCCTTTCCCTATTCCGACCAAATCCAATTCGCCTAGAGTGAGCCAAGGGGGAACTGGGAGTTCCAACAGCTAGAACCTTGGAGAGATTCAAATTGAAATCTTCCACAAAATTATTCATTCTACCATAGAGTCGGCTGCCCTCAAGGGGGTTGATTTGGATGTAGGAGATCCCGGGATCCTTTGTAGTCTCGTGTAGTAAATCAGGTTCATGTAGTCCAAGTGTAATGAAAGAGGTGGTTCTCCACTCTCAGCATACAGGTGAAGATAGAGGGAAAGAGAAAAGGGGAGGGAAGGAGGGAGGGAGGGAGGGAGAGAGGGAGAGAGGGAGAGAGGGAGAGAGAGAGAGAGAGAGAGAGAGAGAGAGGAGGGGGGGGGGGGGGAGAGAGACGGCAAACAGAAAAAGAGAAAGAATCAAAAGAGAGTAAAGAATAAAATGGAGGCATAGAAAAAAATATATATTTTTATTTTCATTTTTTTTTGGGGGGTGTCATTTTCACACATCTGTTTGTATCACAATAGTTCTTGCTTGTAATATTGCTATTCAACAGATTATTAGTCATTCAGTCACTGCTTACTAAAGATGGCGATTAAGCATGATTTTCTGGTCATATGTGTGTGTCAGATATATATGTGTATAAGTGTGTGTGTGTGGTGTGGTGGGTGTGTGGTGTGGTGTGTGTGTGTGTGTGTGTGTGTGTGTGTGTGTGTGTGAAAGAAAGAAGAGAGAGAGAGAGAGAGAGAGAGAGAGAGAGAGAGAGAGTGATGAGATGTTACGATTTGAAGGGATAACTCACAAGCTTTCTAAAGGTCTTGTCCTTTCGTAAATAAACCGGCTTCTAACATATTCCTAGTCATTACATATATATATATATATATATATATATATATATATATATAATATATATATATATATATATATATATATATATACACTATATATATATATATATATATATATATATATATATATATATATATATAATATATATATATATATATATATATATATATATATATATAATATATATATATATGTTTTCACACACACACGTGTGTGTGTGTGTGTGTGTGTGTGTGTGTGTGTGTGTGTGTGTGTGTGTGTGTGTGTGTGTGTGTGTGTGTGTGTGTGTGTGTGTGTGTGTGTGAAATGACCAGACATATGTTATAAATCGGTTTATTTGCGAAAGGACAAGACCTTCAGATTGCTTGTGAAATTTACTTGAGTTATCCCTTCACACCGTAACATTTTTATATTCTAGACCGCATACTTATTTATGTAACCAACTTGA
Source organism: Penaeus monodon (assembly GCF_015228065.2). Lineage (NCBI taxonomy): Eukaryota > Metazoa > Arthropoda > Malacostraca > Decapoda > Penaeidae > Penaeus > Penaeus monodon. The sequence continues at coordinate 22,191,124 of NC_051387.1, forward strand.
ATTTGATTACAGTAACAAAGCATAATGTGCAATAAATAAAGTATTTTCATAACAGAAAGTTAATAACTATAATTTTATATTTTTTATGGAACACAATTACTAATTAGATGTCTCAGTAGCTGTAATTAATTGAACAAAGACTGACTACTATTGGAATAATTATACATTTATTTAATATTATTTCCTTCGCAATTAATATCATATCAAAGCATATATTATTTAAAATAATAGCCATATGAGAAGACGTGAAGACAACCTCCTTGAGGGAAGACGTTCGTGACAGATAGCTTAAAGCTCACTGTTTATAAGTGAGTATAAGACTCATATTATCGAATGTTACGTTCACTGTAGGAGCATAAAGCCTCTCACAGTCCTGGCAGTAAACATAAAGGTTTGCTGGCCATTAAGTGAGTATAAGACAAAAATAAGGGGAAAACTTTCCGTGTATGTCAACCAGAATTATTTACCAGGATTTTTTAAAAAATGGAGTGGTTATCTTGACGAAAACTAAGACACTTTTCATCTATGGCAAAAGGTGTGCAAATTGAAAATAAGGAAGATAGAGGACAGAGAAGAGAAAAGATCGACCTTTCCAGTCCCTATCCATGTTTCCCTTGCGAGGACCAAAACAAATGGGACGCGTAACTCATTACTGTGATCTAACATGTAGTCCATGTATTGCTATGCGCTTATGAGAAAGAATATTTTGTAATTATCAGCGTGTGTTTTCTCGAACTCATGTATGTAATGCGTACTTTTAATTTTAATATACTTCTTTTGCGTGTTTTGGTAATTATTTACGCTATTCTGTACAGTAACCGTGTGCACATGCGTCTTTCGCCACCGGGAGATTTGACAGGCCGTGCAACGCCATTCGTTAAGAAACGCCGGTGCTGCGTCGATTCTGGGTCATTTTAAAAACCATATCGTGGATGTACAGGACGAATAGACATTAGTCTACCCTGGGGGTCCAGCTAGGGAATATAAGATCGTAGTGTATAAAACCCACAGGATTATGGTTAGGTAGTTTTTTTTGTTTTTTTTTGGTTAGGACGTAATGTACGATTACCTTGGGGGATCTGGATTATGTGAAATACCGTAAAAGTTAAGTTAAGTAAGTTTATTTACCACCCTGGCTATCTGCTCAGGCGTGGGCAATCATGATTACAATTTTACATATATCTGACATTGTACAGTAGTCTGTAACTACTGTAGTTGTACAAGGTAAAATATAAATATAACTCATACATCATACAAAAATTATTATTTACATATGCTTTTGCCACTGTGTTTGAATAACACTGTTATTTGCTTACGGGAGTTATCACATAGTAAATTTAGGGTATAGTACGAGTATATCTTCCAATGTATCAGATGAAATGAAATATTTACATAGTTCTTTATACCTCATGTTAGGTGGTCTGAAAGGCTGTATCACATGACATTCCGAGATATAGTGCTCAAGCGTTTCGTTTGTTTTCTTCGTTACACAGTCTACATCTAGATTCATCTGCACTTCTTGCACCGTGCAGTTGCCAGTACATTCTGTAACCTAAACGTATTCTGGCAATAACCACGTCACACTGTCTGGTTTGACTTCGGTGCCACCCATAGGAAGGCTTGCCATCTCTATACTGATCGTAGTGCCTTATGGTACAGCTTTCAGGCCTTTGAGTGTTGATCAGATCTACTAGTTCTTCCTTATGAGAACTTTTCAATATATGTGCAACCCTAGCAAGAGGCATCCCAAGATCTATGTTCACAATATCCTTGCTGCAGGCTTCTTTCGCCAATTTGTCTACGTGGTCGTGCTTGCGTATGCCAACATGAGATGGTATCCATACAAACTGAATGCTGAAATTACGCTCTGTTGCATAGGTTACGTTACGCTTAATGCAACTCACAATTTCTTCATCGCCACCTGCTTTGAAAGAATTTAGCGTCCGAAGAGCACTTTGAGAGTCACAGAAAACTACTCCAGAGCCCCTAGACATTAAGAATTCCGTTGCGAGGAGTATACCTGCCAGCTCCGTTTGTGTAGTGCTGGCCCAGTTTTGTATTCTCATATTAACTTGATGTTGTAGTAAGCCATATTTTACCGAATGATGTGCTTGGTTCCCGTAGATTTTTCGCACTTTGGCGCGTCGGTGCGTAGACTTTCAAAGATGGCAGCGGCGTCTGCAGAGTTTCATTGTCCGATTTTAAGCGTTTTTTGTGTTCAATTTACATATTTCTGTTCTCTATTCTTATTTCAGCCTGTTTTACCCCATAATTTCCCTGATCTACTTCATGCCCTCCCCTGCTATCGGGACTTATCAATCACATCAAGATTGTCGGCTGGAGAATGCGACGGAAATGATCATCAGATTCATTCTCATCACACGAGAACAAATCTGATGATATACTGTCAGGGAAGACCCGATTGTCATATTCGGAAAATTAACCAAATAAGGAACCAGTAGGAGGCATAGGAAATCATAGTTTTCGGTGATTTGAAATAATTAGCCTGTGATTTGATGTTGTGACACTAAATAATTAAGTGTTATGTACTTATTGGTTATGAACATGTATGATATTTCTACATAATCATAAGTATAGTTTTTGATGTAACTGTAATTAATTCATTCCTTTGTTTTCTTATATTTTGTTCCTTGTAATTTCAGCAATCGGCTTATAAACATTTGGGCAAACAAAAAGATGTTTAACTGAATTCTGAAAATTTCCTCATTATCATTATAAAGGGGCTAACGCCGACGGGGGCGCATAGCCGCATCCAGCTAGCCAGTCTCCAGCCAGGCCCTCCGCCCATCTCTAACTACTCGCGACAGGTCAATACAAGCTGCCAAGCCATGACCTCCTAGGTCGTCCCATGGGCCTCCTTCACCCAGGATTATCTCGCAGGGAGACAACCTGATAGGCAGTCATCCACAGGGAAATGAGCTAGGTGCCCATATAGTCTGCATTGGCAATCCTGGATAATGCAAGTAACAGGTCCCATGCTAGTCTCGCGGTGTAGCTATCAGTTGAACAAATGGTCCTGCCATTTGTACCCCATGATCCAGTAAAGGGACTTTGTTACAAAAGGCATCAAAATGAGACTCGAAGGCACTGGATAGCATCCAGGTTTCGCTTCCATAGAGCAAAACTGGCAGTATCAAGGCCTTGAAGACACGTAGCTTGGTCCTTCTGCATAGGTACCGACATCTACAAATGCTCTTGTTGATTGAGTTCGTGGCTCCTGCTGCCAGACCAATCTGTCTACTGACTTCTTTATTTGACAGCCTAGAGATATATGGACTATGCTACCAAGGTATGCAAAGCTCTCCGTGACTTCAACGTCCTCACCGCAAGCATGGATCAACTGAACAGGTTCCCCTAACAGGCCCCCAAAGTCCTGAATATTGGTCTTGGTCCAGGAGACCTCTAGTCCCAAGGACTTTGCTTCATTGCTAAATTCATCAAGAGCCGCCACTAGTGACTCAAGAGACAGATAAGATAGCAACATCATCAGCAAAGTCAAGGTCTGAGACCATTATATTGCCTAGTGTTGCTCCACACTGACTTTGGATAGTAGCTCTGCCCATCATTCAGTCCATGCAGATGTTGAAAAGTGTTGGTGCAACGACACAGCCTTGCCTCACCCCTAAATTAACAGAGAAGTTCGACAGGCCCCCACTACACTTTACAGCACTTTCAGTACCGGTATATAGGCTTGCTATTAGGCCAATAATCCGTGTCAGAGATTCTCAGAATCTCACATAGCAATTCTCAACGATCCCCTTTCCCCTTCCATAGGGGAATGACCACACACCTCAACAGGTCAGGGAGAATGAAACCAGACTGCTAGATGGCAAGCCCTGTGCCATAGATTCACCCCCAGCCTTTATCAGTTCAGCAGGGATATCACATACACTGTGGCTTTCCCACTCTTCAGCTTAGAAATCGCCATCCTAACTTCACCATTCAGTAAAAATCTACGGGATTTCACATAATCCAGATCCCCCGCGGTAATGCAATGCATCCTAACCAATAAACCAACCTAAGCTTAACCCTGTGGGATTTACACACAACGATCTATACATTCCCATTCAGGGGACCCTGCCCCCTGGACCCCCAGGGTAACACCACATACCTTTAAAGCGAAACACCGAACGTTTCTTCGCTTACGTCAATGATCACAATTGCTTCGTTTCTAATCACTTTTTTCGGCATTTGGGGCACTTGATATCAGACTGAGATAGATACTACTGTCTATTTGTTCCGTATATCCACTATATGGCTTTAGAAATGACCCGGAATCGACGTAACACACTTAAATTGAAACATTTCTCACCGGCGTTTGTCAACGAATGGCGTTGCACGGCCTGTCAAATCTCCCGGTGGCAAAACGCGCATGCGCACAAGGTTATTGTACAAAATGTTTAAATAATTACCCAAACACGTAAAGGAAGTATATTAAAAACAAAAGAATTCATAAAATGAAATTCGGAAAAAATAGGCGCTGGAAAGTACAAAATAGTTCTCACAAGTGCGTAGTAATTCATGGGCTACTTGCTAGATGAGTTACGTGTCCCATTTGTGTTGGTCCTCGCGAGGTAAACATGGATGGGGACTCAGAGCGGTGCTATGCCGGGCCTATTTTCGTCATTTCCCGGTAAATATAAGGCCACTGCAGATTTACCTATATTGCTTCCTAATTAGTTTTTTTTATGCTCTAAAGATGGCAGTGTCCATTTTTCTCTATCTCCGTCGCTCCTGGTAGCATTAACCAAACAAGGAAAACAAAGTAAAGCTAAAACAATACAATTATTGACTGTTACAATTCCACAATAAAAACGCTAAAAGTTTAAACAGGTTTTAAAACAAACGAAAAAATGGAAAGTTTAATCATCAAAAAACGTTAAACCATTATTGTAAAAACCATAGATCTTTAGCAACTGATAATACCGTGTAGAAAGTGTTTCTTTTTTCATAAATTTCCTTAGTATTCTATAAAACAATTTACTGGGATATAAATTCTCTGTGAAGTGATTGTATGTACACAAAGAGACGGAATTCTTAATTCACGGAGAATTCATACCCCAGTAAATTGTTTTACAGAATACAGTGGATTATTATCAGTTGCAAATTCCATACCTTGGACATTTAAGTTTTAATATAAGAAAGGAACTGTATGAATATATAGATTTAAAGCCATTTGCACTATTACAGAATTCCATGATTCATAAGTAACACAAACACAAACAAACAAACCACACACACATACACACACACACACACACACGCACACGCTCCAAGATCCTGTATTGTCTATCAATTTATATGTTTATATATAACTCTCGATATTTGGGTAGTACCACACGCTCTCTACGACACCGTATCTTAGAGCACATATTGCCGTAGAGGTATTCAGCTTAGTTCACCATCTACCACCAGAGAACACTGCTATTCCAGTGGACACACAAAAAGATGTTCACATCCCTGGCCTCTGCCTCACACAAACTTGCCCTCATCACCTTAGCGTCCCTGTTTATGTTTACAGTACATCAATTGCCGTCCTATTACATACACAATAAATACAGATTTTTCCATATAAATTTTTATTATAATGGTTTTACGTGTTTTGATTCTGTTACTTTTTCCTTTGTTTTGTAGCCTGTTTAAACGTTAGCATTTTATTATGGAATTTGATAAGTTAATAATTACAATGTTTTACCGTTACCTTGTTTCGCTCATTTAACTGTAATTTCTTTTAAAACGACCGCCCCCCCCCCTTTTTTAAACTGCTTTTATATTATTAGGAACCAGTTCTTACTCTATGTTGTAATTCTTGCTAGTTTTGCTTATGTTTAAGGTTCTTTGTTCTGTTACTTTTTCTGAAGTATTCACACACACACACACACACACACACACACACACACACACACACACACACACACACACACAATATATATATATATATATATATATATATATATATATATATATATATATATATTTTACATAAACATATATACATATACATACATACATATATATACATATATATCTATATATATATACAAATATATACATATACATACATATATATATATATATATATATATATATATATATATATATATTCTTATTTTTACATACATATATGTGTATACACACACGTGTGTATATATATGATGTAGGTCTGAAAAGTGCCATAACATTATTTCATATCAAAATGTGCTGCCGTTTTAAGCCAGCAGCGCCCTCTGGAGTCGTTATGGGCACTGATGTCACCTTTTGAGTATTCGCAGTTCAGTTGCTGAAGGCACATACATTCATGTATCACACTTAGAATTATAAAATGTCGTTTTCTCTCTACTGCCTGTTTTATATTTTGGAGATAAGGAAAACGTTTTCTGGAACAGAACATTGACATATTTTCCACTAAAGCTTTTCCGACAGTGCATCAGGTAAATTTCCTTTTGCTCCTCTCCCATTGCCTCGTTTTTATGTCATTAATACTTTCACTTTTTATATTTGATACAATTATCATTGCTGCATGTTATTGAGGCAATGTAACTATTGGAATTTTGTATAATATATTCAATTATCCGTGAATTTTGTGTGTATATATACATGTATATATACAAACGCACACACACACATACACACACATGTGTGTGTGTGTATACATATACATATACATATACATATATACATTATATATATGCATATATATATATATATATATATATATATATATATATATATATATATATATATATGTGTGTGTGTGTGTGTGTGTGTGTGTGTGTGTGTGTGTGTGTGTGTGTGTGTGTGTTGTATATATATATATGAATGCTTGAAACATTTCTGTCGACAACCGCACGGTTGTGGCTGCACCCAGATGCACTTTACAATTATTCCATGAATACAACAGTAGGAGTTGAATTTCCGCGTTTGTTGCCTCTTATAGCTGTTCCCAGGAATAGGTAAATACAGTTCACCCTTATTTGGGCAACGGAGTCGCATCAGAAGATAGGTGATTACAACCGTGGAAAATGTTATTATATTCTACAGTATGGAAGAAACTCGCATTAAACGTTCCCAAGCTTTAGCACAGGTGAGACTATTGCTAAAACCATTAGAACATCCAAAACTGACCACACTGTTACATTCCTAACAGCAGCATAGTGTTGTTTTCCCTCTGCACTAATTTCACGATGGGGTGCTCGCCTGTTCTGGTCCAACTCACGGATCTAATGTTGTGTAGTCAATGTTACTGTTATTCGTGTCGGCGAAGGGGAAGAGAAACAAAACTTCACAATTCACTGGTATCCGAAGGACAATTAGTGAAAAATGGGGTGAAGTATATGTTACGTAAAATATACTTATGGGTCAGCGAAATCTATAACAAAGAATTGGTTAAAATCATAAAGCACGATTA
>NC_051387.1:22217297-22225878 GCF_015228065.2 Penaeus monodon
AGCCATATGCACTACGCTTAGTGGTTCATGATTCATAAAAACCAAAAAACACACACAACACCCCACACCCATAACAAACACAACACACGCACGCACGACACGCGGGCGCGCGCACAAACACACACAACAAAAATAATATTTTAAAACCAAAATAGAATTTTTTTTTTAGGGAAAAAAGTTTTTCAGTTTTTAGAAATTAAATGTTTACTTTTTTCAAATTAAATGAAATTTCTGCCTTTTATATAATTCTAGTATTACCCAACGTCGACTTGTATTCTGTATGGGGGAAGCACCCATAAATGTATGAATTATTCTGGCTAAGGACAGTTTCTGCTTTTTATCAAGACGAACCCAGTGATATAGTTCATGCAGTAAAATCTGACAGATAAGTTCAGTTTTTGTTTGTGTATTTCGCACTATACTCATAAATTACCCCTATGTTTTTCAAAATTCGCCACTAATGACTGTAGTTGTTGACGCAACAGATAATTTCAATACCAATCAGTTATATGTATGATTTTTAAAATAACTGGAAGACTTGTATGTGTTTTTTTTTTTTTATTAATATTTTTTTTATTATTTTTTAAGCATATACTGTATATCAAAAAAATCTGGACACAAATATAACTCTCCTTTCCTTTTAACAAACCCAAGTATTCATGACATTTGCCGCTCAGGATAAAGTACGAACATCCCGGGGAAAATCGCCTTCACAGTGATGAAACTGCTCATTTCATCTCCAAACATATTATTTCAAAATGGTTTCATCTTGTCCTTTTACCAATGGCATTAAAACTTTTCCGACAACAACGAAAAAATTTAATTTCATGAACATAATAAAATGCAAATGGGCAAAATCACAGGAAATAGGATTTGTTAGGATGCTTTCGATAAATGTAACATAATATGAATGTTTACAAATAACGCCTTTAAACACAGTTAAGGGTAAATGCATTGTAAAAAGCGTCTTTGCTAATTGTACCTGTAAGGATTACTGACTGCAAACTTTGGGATTCAGGCAAAGGGCTCCCTATTTCCAACTGACGAACAGCGTTCAAGCCCATGAAATCTCAAAGCATACATAACCACCAAAATGTTCTTACACCTAAAACGTCCCATTCTGCCCAAGCGAAGCGTGGAGTAACGTTTGCCTGCTCTTAACGACTCCGAACTTTTCCAAGCTCCTCGAGTTACGCCAGAAGAAGAGTCAGCCTTGAGGGTCTTGAGAAAAAAGCCCCCTTTTTAAGCCCGGGGGGGCTTTTCCCCTCTTTTTCCTAAAGGGGTTTCCCTTTCCCCAATTGTACTAATTTTTTTTTTTGAAAAATTTTAACCTGTTTCAATTTATCTTTCGGGAATTATTTTTAATAGAGGTTAAAACCTTTTTTCTTTTCTTTTCCCCTTTTTTTTTTTTCTTTTTTTTTTTTTATTCCCCCTTTTTTGTTTTTTCTGGTTTTTTTGGGGGGCTTTTTCAAAAGGAAAGGGGGGGGGTTTTTTCCCAAAAAAAAAAAAAATGAAATAACCTTTTTTTTTTTTAAAATTTCCCAACTTTCTAAAGGCAACGCACGCAAAAAAAGCAATTGGGTTTTTTTCCCCCCCCCCCCCCAAAATTTTTAAAAATTTTTTTTTAACTACGATTTAGCTTTTTCACCCATGAATTAAAAAGGGCCTAAAGAAAATAACACGAAAAGGTCTACGACCTAAAGTCCCAATTCGCAAGGGAACTGGAAAGTTTCCTCCTTAAGCCCCAAAAACTTTTCCAACTCCTCGAGTTACGCCAGAACGGCCATTCGCCGGGGCTTGAGAAAACCTCATGCCCTCTTCTTCGGTGCGGTAATCCCGGGGACCTTTCAGCAAAACTGCTATCCAGGGGCAAATTCATAACTTCCACACGCTTGTTTTTTTCTATGTTTCCCTTTTGGTGTTTGTCGGGGCACTGGGGAACCATCTACTGGTTTTCAATTATCATGGCATTTCTGAACTAATATAAGTACGTAGGTATGCATGGATTATATACACTTGTTTGTCTATCTGTCTGTTTGTCTGTCTGTTTGTTTGTCTGTCTGTTGTCTGTCTGTTTGTCTATCTGTCTGTCTGTATATATGTAGGTATGCATGGGTATGCTTAGTAGTAAAGGCTGTTTTGCACCTATGGATTCGAAATTTTCATACGGAAAAAAAATGAACATGAAAAATAAACCATAGCTTTAATTTTTTTTTTTGGAAAATCAATGCGAACATTTCATAAAGTGCTTTAACTGTCTACCGCAAATTTAATGCAATCTCGTTTTCATAACTGATATACACACACATAACTGAGTAACACACACACCACACACCACCACACACAACCACACACACACACCCAACCACGATTACATAACGTCTATTTCTACAATATATAATGCTGCAATCTTAAGAAAATGGAATGGTAAGAGGAATGGAGCAGGAGCTAGAGAGAGAAAAGAGAGAGAGAGAGAGAGAGAGAGAGAGAGAGAGAGAGAGAGAGAGAGAGAGACGAAAAAAGAAAAGAGAGGAGAGAGAATAGAGAGAGAGAGAGAGAGGGGAGAGAGAAAAGAGGGGGAGAGAAGAGGGGAGAGAAAAAAGGTAAATATTTTTTTGGGCACTTACTGCAACTATAGAGCTTCTTTTTAAACTTAAAATTCTTGTACAACTTGCAGTACAAGTTTGGCTTTAAGAGACTTTCCATAACGAATTTACCATGAGCAATAAATCTTGCCAGATCCTATTATACCATAATCGTGCTTTATGATTTTAACCAATTCTTGTTATAGATTTCGCTGACCCTAAGTATATTTTACGTAACATATACTTCACCCCATTTCACTAATTGTCCTTCGGATACCAGTGAATTGTGAAGTTTGTTTCTCTTCCCCTTCCCGAAAACGAATAACAGTAACATTGACTACACACATTAGATCCGTGAGTTGGACCAGAACAGGCGAGCACCCCATCGTGAAATTAGTGCAGAGGGAAAACAACACTATACTGCGTAGGATGTAACAGTGTGGCCCAGTTTTGGATGTTTCTAATGGTTTAGCAATAGTCTCACCTTTTGCTAAAGCTTGGGAAACGTTTAATTGCGATTTTCTTCCATACTGTAGAATATAATAACATTTTCCACGGTTGAAATCACCTATCTTCTGATGCAAACTCCGTTGTCCCAAATAAGGGTGAACTGTATTTACCTATTCCTGGAACAGCTATAAGAGGCAACAACGCGGAAATTCAACTCCTACTTTTGTATTCATGGAAAAATTGTAAAGTGCATCTGGGTGCAGCCACAACCGTGCGGTTTCGACAGAAATGTTTCAAGCATTCATATACACACACACACACACAAAACACACACACACACCCCACACACACACACACACACACACACACACACACACACATAATAATATTATAATATATATATATATATATATATATATAATATATTTTTGCATATATATTAATGTATATATGTATATTGTAAAATGTATATGATATTACCCCACACACACATGTGTGTGTATGTGTGTGTGTGCGTTTGTATATATATATATATATATAACCACACAAATTCACGGATAATTGAATATATTATACAAAATTCCCAATAGTTACATTGCCTCAATAACATGCAGCAATGATAATTGTATCAAATATAAAAAGTGAAAGTATTAATGACATAAAAACGAGGCAATGGGAGAGGAGCAAAAGGAAATTTACCTGATGCACTGTCGGAAAAGCTTTTGTGGAAAATATGTCAATGTTCTGTTCCAGAAAACGTTTTCCTTATCTCCAAATATAAAACAGGCAGTAGAGAGAAAACGACATTTTATAATTCTAAGTGTGATACATGAATACTATGTGGCCCTTTAGCAACTGACCCCTCATGCGAATCTCAAAAGGTGACATCAGTGCCCATAACGACTCCAGAGGGGGCTGCTGGCTTAAAACGGCAGCACATTTTTATATGAAATAATGTTATGGCACTTTTCAGACCTACATCATATATATAACCACGTGGTGTTATACACATATATGTATTAAAAATAAGAATATATTGTATACACACAAATATATATATATATATATATATATATATATATATATAAATGTATATATAATATATATATATTATATTATATATATATTATTTTATATATATATATATAATATATGTTGTGTGTGTGTGTGTGTGTGTTGTGTGTGTGTGTGTGTGTGTGTGGGGTGTGTGTGTGTGTGTGTGTGTGTGGGAATACTTCAGAAAAAGAACCTTAAACATAAGCAAAACTAGCAAGAATTACAACATAGAGTAAGAACTGGTCCCTAATAATACAAAAGCAGTTTAAAAGGGGGGGGGGCGGTCGTTTAAAAGAAATTACAGTTAAATGAGCGAAAAAAGGTAACGGTAAAACATTGTAATTATTAACTTATCAAATTCCATAATAAAATGCTAACGTTTAAACAGCTACAAACAAAGGAAAAAGTAACAGAATCAAAACACGTAAAACCATTATAATAAAAATTTTAATGGAAAAATCTGTATTTATTGTGTATGTAATAGGACGGCAATTGATGTACTGTAAACATAAACAGGGACGCTAAGGTGATGAGGCAAGTTTGTGTGAGGCAGAGGCCAGGAATGTGAACATCTTTTTGTGTGTCCACTGGAATAGCAGTGTTCTCTGGTGGTAGATGGTGAACTAAGCTGAATACCTCTACGGCAATATGTGCTCTAAGATACGGTGTCGTAGAGAGCGTGTGGTACTACCCAAATATCGAGAGTTATATATAAACATATAAATTGATAGACAATACAGGATCTTGGAGCGTGTGCGTGTGTGTGTGTGTATGTGTGTGTGGTTTGTTTGTTTGTGTTTGTGTTACTTATGAATCATGGAATTCTGTAATAGTGCAAATGGCTTTAAATCTATATATTCATACATTTCCTTTCTTATATTAAAACTTAAATGTCCAAGGTATGGAATTTGCAACTGATAATAATCCACTGTATTCTGTAAAACAATTTACTGGGGTATGAATTCTCCGTGAATTAAGAATTCCGTCTCTTTGTGTACATACAATCACTTCACAGAGAATTTATATCCCAGTAAATTGTTTTATAGAATACTAAGGAAATTTATGAAAAAAAAAAAACACTTTCTACACGGTATTATCAGTTGCTAAAGATCTATGGTTTTTACAATAATGGTTTAACGTTTTTTGATGATTAAACTTTCCATTTTTTCGTTTGTTTTAAAACCTGTTTAAACTTTTAGCGTTTTTATTGTGGAATTGTAACAGTCAATAATTGTATTGTTTTAGCTTTACTTTGTTTTCCTTGTTTGGTTAATGCTACCAAGAGCGACGGAGATATAGAAAAATGGACACTGCCATCTTTAGAGCATAAAAAAACTAATTAGGAAGCAATATAGGTAAATCTGCAGTGGCCTTATATTTACCGGGAAATGACGAAAATAGGCCCAGCATAGCACCGCTCTGAGTCCCCATCCATGTTTACCTCGCGAGGACCAACACAAATGGGACACGTAACTCATCTAGCAAGTAGCCCATGAATTACTACGCACTTGTGAGAACTATTTTGTACTTTCCAGCGCCTATTTTTTCCGAATTTCATTTTATGAATTCTTTTGTTTTTAATATACTTCCTTTACGTGTTTGGGTAATTATTTACATTTTGTACAATAACCTTGTGCGGCATGCGCGTTTTCCCAAACCGGGAGATTTGACAGGCCGGGTGCAACGCCATTCGTTGAAAAACGCCGGTGAGAAATGTTTCAATTTAAGTGTGTTACGTCGATTCCGGGTCATTTCTAAAGCCATATAGTGGATATACGGAACAAATAGACAGTAGTATCTATCTCAGCCTGATATCAAGTGCCCCAAATGCCGAAAAAAAGTGATCAGAAACGAAGCAATTGTGATCATTGACGTAAGCGAAGAAACGTTCGGTGTTTCGCTGTAAAGGTATGTGGTGTTACCCTGGGGGTCCAGGGGGCAGGGTCCCCTGAATGGGAATGTATAGATCGTTGTGTGTAAATCCCACAGGGTTAAGCTTTAGGTTGGTTTATTGGTTGGATGCATTGCATTACCGCGGGGGATCTGGATTATGTGAAATCCCGTAGATTTTTACTGAATGGTGAAGTTAGGATGGCGATTTCTAAGCTGAAGAGTGGGAAAGCCACAGTGTATGTGATATCCCTGCTGAACTGATAAAGGCTGGGGGTGAATCTATGGCACAGGGCTTGCCATCTAGCAGTCTGGTTTATATTCGCCCTGACCTGTTGAGGTGTGTGTCATTCCCCTATGGAAGGGGAAAGGGGATCGTTGAGAATTGCTATGTGAGATTCTGAGAATCTCTGACACGGATTATTGGCCTAATAGCAAGCCTATATACCGGTACTGAAAGTGCTGTAAAGTGTAGTGGGGCCTGTCGAACTTCTCTGTTAATTTAGGGGTGAGGCCAAGGCAGTGTCGTTGCACCAACACTTTTCAACATCTGCATGGACTGAATAAAGGGCAGAGCTACTATCCAAAGTCAGTGTGGAGCAACACTAGGCAATATAATGGTCTCAGACCTTGACTTTGCTGATGATGTTGCTATCTTATCTGTCTCTTGAGTCACTAGTGGCGGCTCTTGATGAATTTAGCAATGAAGCAAAGTCCTTGGGACTAGAGGTCTCCTGGACCAAGACCAATATTCAGGACTTTGGGGGCCTGTTAGGGGAACCTGTTCAGTTGATCCATGCTTGCGGTGAGGACGTTGAAGTCACGGAGAGCTTTGCATACCTTGGTAGCATAGTCCATATATCTCTAGGCTGTCAAATAAAGAAGTCAGTAGACAGATTGGTCTGGCAGCAGGAGCCACGAACTCAATCAACAAGAGCATTTGTAGATGTCGGTACCTATGCAGAAGGACCAAGCTACGTGTCTTCAAGGCCTTGATACTGCCAGTTTTGCTCTATGGAAGCGAAACCTGGACGCTATCCAGTGCCTTGGAGTCTCATTTTGATGCCTTTTGTAACAAAGTCCCTTTACTGGATCATGGGGTACAAATGGCAGGACCATTTGTTCAACTTGACAGCTACACCGCGAGACTAGCATGGGACCTGTTACTTGATTATCCAGATTGCCAATTGCAGACTATATGGCACCTAGCTCATTTCCCTTGGATGACTGCCTATCAGGTGTGCTCCCGTGGCGAGATAATCCTGTGGTGAAGGAGGCCATGGGACGACCTAGGAGGTCATGGCTTGGGCAGCTTTTAATGACCTGTCGCGAGTATTAGTAGGGGGCGGGGCTGGCTGGAGACTGGCTAGCTGGATGCGGCTATGCCCCCCCCGTCGGCGTTAGCCCCTTTATAATGATAATGAGAAATTTTCCCGAAATTCAGTTTAAACATCTTTTTGTTTGCCCAAAAAGTTTTTAAGCCGATTGCTGAAATTACAAGGAACAAAATATAAGAAAACAAAGGATGAATAATTACAGTTACAATCAAAAACTATACTTATGATTAGTAGAAATATCATACATGTTCATACCAATAAGTACATAACACTTAATCAGTGTCACAACATCAAATCACAGGCTAATTATTTCAAATCACCGAAAACTATGATTTCCTATGCCTCCTATGGTTCCTTATTTGTTAATTTTCCGAATATTGACATCGGTTTTCCCCTGACAGTATATCAAAAATTTTTTCTCGTTTTGATGAGAATGAATCTGATGATCTTTTTCCGTCGCATTCTCCAGCCGACAATCTTGATGTGATTGATAGTCCCGATAGCAGGGGAGGGCATGAAGTAGATCAGGCAATTATGGGTAAAACGGCTGAAATAAGAATAGAGAACAAAATATGTAAATTTGAACACAAAAAACGCCTTTAAAATCGGACAATGAAAACTTACAGACGGGCGCTGCCATCTTTGAAAATCTACGCACCGACGCGCCCAAGTGCGAAAATCTACGGGAACCAAACACATCATTCGGTAAAATTTTACGGTATTTCACAGAATCCAGATCCCCCAAGGTAATCGTACATTACGTCCTAACCAAAAAAAAAAACACAAAAAACCCAACAACAAAAAACCTAACCTATCCCGTGGGTTTTTCTACCTAAATCTTGAAAAGTAAAATAAAAAAATTTTTTTTAAACCCCCGAAAAAACCTTTTACGGAGGTTTTTTGGCGAGCCGGATTTTGGGAAAAATGGAAAAATTTTTAAAAAAAACCCCCCCCCAAAAAAAAAAAAAAAAAAAAAGAAAAAGGAAAAAATAAAACCCAAAAACTTTTGGAAGAAAATTGAAAAAAATTTTTTTTTGGGGGGGCAAAAAGGTTATGTTTTTGTTGGGAAAAAATTACGGAAACCCCTTTTTTTGCCCCCCCAAAAAAGGTAAAACCCAAAAAAAAGGGAAAATTTTTTTTTCCTTAACCCTTTTTTAAAAAAAAAAATTTTGGTAATAAAAATTTTTTTTTTTTTTTGGTTAACCCTCTTTTTAAAAATTTTGTAAAACCCGGGACAAAAAAATTTTTTAAACCCCCCCTTTT
>NC_051387.1:22225978-22231498 GCF_015228065.2 Penaeus monodon
GGGGGTTTTTTTGTGGAAAAAATTGGAAAAAGAAAAGGGTTTTTTTCCTTTTTTTTGGAGCTAATACATATGATATTCACCAGAGATAAAAGAAAAATTTTACCATTCCCAAAAATGCCACAGTTGCTTCAATATCACGGGAAGCCCGAAGATTCCCTTTAGGACAAGGCAGGTTTTGAATTTTTAGTTTTTCCAAATTACGTCTATGATTCTGAGGGTTGGGTGCGAAGAAGATAGACAAAAAAAGGTCATAGTTTTAAAATGTGGTGTTACGGACGAGTACTACGTATACGGGACAAAGAAAACAAATGATGAAGTGCTGAGAAAAAAAAATTGAAAAAACCCTTTTGGGACATCTTACAAAGGAAACAAAAGTTTATTGGTCAATGATGAAAGTAAAGTTTTAAAAAAAACTTGGACGGGGGGTGATGGGAAAAACAGGGAAAAGGGGCAAACCGAAGACAGACTGAGCAAAAACATCAAGATATTTGGGGGGTTGTCGATGGGACAAGTGGGAAAAAACGCAAAATCGAGTTGGTGGCGAAGGGTGGTGGAAGGGGGGGCCCCGGTGCTCAAACTAGATACCCTTTTTGAGATGATATATTATTATATAATATTAATTATAAATATTAATATATATATAAAATTAACTTTTAATATTATATATAATATTTTATATTATAAATTTTTAATATATATTAATTTTACAACAAAACCCACCCCCACAACACACACACAAAACACACACATACACCCAAAAACACAACACCACACACCACACACACACACACACCACACACACCAAATATAATAATTTTATAAATTTTAAAATATATATAATATATATGTATATAATTAATATTTTTAAAAATGTTTAAATATAAATATATATTATATATATATATTATTTTAAATAATTATAAATACATTATAATTTTATAAAATTTGATATATATATAATTTAAAATATTTTATATATATATTAAAATTCATATATATATAATATATATTATAAATAATATATTAAATATATATATATATAAAATATAATTATATAATTTTTTGTGTGTGGGTTTAAATCAACATATTATATAAATATAATATATAATATATTTAAAATATTTTATATTTTAAAATAAAAATTTAAACATACCCCCACCACACACCACACACACACACCACACACACCACAACACAATATATAATTATAATTTTATATAAATTTTATTTGTAAAACAAATATATATATAAATAATATATATTAAAATTATTATAATATAAATTTATATATTAAAGTTGTTGTTGTGTGGGGTGTTGTGTGTGTGTGTGGTATTTTTATACCCACACACTCCCCAGAAAAAAATAATACACGTACGCACACTCCCACACCCAAAACACCCCACACACACACACACCACACAACAACACACACCCACACACCCCACCACATATAATAAACATATATTATATAAATTTTATATAATATTATAGATAAAATTATTATATTTAGGTAATAATTGTTTTTAAAAATATATATACTTAAATAATATTTATGATTATATATATAATTATATAAATTAAAATACATATTTATTTATATATATATATTAAAATATAAAATTAAAAATTTTTTAAAAATATATATTTATTATTATATACCCAAAAATATAACAATATTATTTATATATATATATATATTTTAAAATTTATATATTATATTATATTGTTATACTTATATTTTACATATTAAGTTATTATTCTTTCTTCTTTAAAGGAGGGTTCTGTCTGAGCCGCCCTGGGCACAGCTGTACTTAAATTTAGTTTTTTTTTATGAGTGATGCTCTTGGGTGAGTCGTGGGGAGGGTCCCCCCTTCCCTTTCCCCGGAGAGTGCCAGTGTTACCTTTTTTGGGAATCATTCCTCTATTTTCCCCGGGGTTGGGACCGCATTTGACTTGGGGTGGCTTGGCCCCCCCAGTGGCTAGGTAGGCAATCAAAAGGGGAAGTTTTGCTCAAAGGGAAAACGGTCGGCCGGCTCGAACCCCCGAATCAGATTGCCCTCGTGACAGTCTTGAATCCCATGCTCTTCCTTTTTGGGCCCCCCCCCGGGCCCTTTACGATCATAGGCTTCCATGATTTCTTTTAGCAATTTTAAACGGCGGTTTTGGGATTGCCCTTCCCCCCGTTTTTTTTTTTTTTTTTTTTTTTTTATCGATCACCATCTCTATTTACCCGGAAACTGACTTGAGCGATTTGGCCACCCAGTGGCTAGGCGGGCAATCGAGGTGAAGTTCCTTCCCCAAGGGGAACAACGCTTGGTGGTGACTCGAACCCTCGAACTCAGATTGCCGTCGTGACAGTCTTTGAGTCCGACGCTCTAACCATTCGGCCACCGGGGCCCACTATATATATATATATATATATATATATATATATATATATAAATAATTATATATAATAACTATATATATATATAATACAATTATTATATATATGTTATTTTATATATATAAATATATATATATATACATACATACTTATATATATATATAATATATTATATATATATATATATAATTATTCTATATATAATTTATATATATATGTGTGTGTGTGTGTGTGTGTGTGTGTGTGTGTGTGTGTGTGTGTGTGTGAGTGTGTGTATATTTCTGTGTGAATGTCTGTGTATATACACATATGCGTTTTAGATCTGATGAATCACTAAGATTTCGCGCGTAATGATTTTTTCATGGTATTCATAACTGCAGTTACTATTGATATGTACCTCAGCGACATAACCCATGATACATATTGCATTTTCAGTAACCTTGCAACGAAATATATTAATTCATATACGTCCGGTTTTACTTTCTTTAACATATTACTACTCGTGAATATTACGCTTGCCATTAATTAATGCAAAGCTTGTCAAGGCATTCGGGGAAAAACAATTACAAGACCATTCATCATGCATGAATTTAATTACTTCATAACACTTACCCTCACATGCAACCTCACTT
Source organism: Penaeus monodon (assembly GCF_015228065.2). Classification (NCBI taxonomy): domain Eukaryota; kingdom Metazoa; phylum Arthropoda; class Malacostraca; order Decapoda; family Penaeidae; genus Penaeus; species Penaeus monodon. Next base: position 22,228,997 of record NC_051387.1, read on the forward strand.
CCATTAATGAGCGACAGTATGTAAAAATTATTTTGTTAATATATGAGAATAAAACAACTTTGAGAAGGAAATGAGGTAGGTGATCACTGCACGCCGGTTGGATCCCTAACATACAGTAAAAATGTAATGTATATGATATCCCGCAATTTATTTAATTGACTGCCGCATGAAGATGTGAATTACGAAACTGATATAACCAAGAGCTCTCCAAAATTTTAAATAAATCATAGCAAACCGTTATCTTTTAAAATTTCTTTCCAAAATGTTTAAAAATGCTTCTGCGATTCTGTATTCTTTAATTTCACAAAATCTTTGATGCTGAAGATACTTTTGAATAGTTAAAAAAAAAAAAAAAAAAAAAAAAAAAAAAAAAAATATATTAATATATATAATAATATTATATATATATATTTATATATTTTAATAATATAATATCATATTATTATTTAAAATATATAATATATATTAAATATATATATATAAATTTTTTAATATTGTATATTATAAAATATATATATATATATATTATTATATATATATAATTTTTTTTTATAATATAATATAATTCTATAATATATAATATATTATATATTTTTATATATATATTATATATATAATATATATAATATATTTTTTTTTTTTTTTTTTTTTTTTTTTTTTTTTTTAACAATTCTAAAAGAATCTTTCAGCATCAAAGATTTTGTGAATTAAAGAATACAGAATCGCAGAAGCATTTTTTACTTTTTGGAAAGAAAATGTAAAAGGGATACGGTTTTGCTATGATTTTATTTAAAATTTTGGAGAGCTCTTGGTTATATCAGTTCGTAATTCACATCTTCATGCGGCAGTCAATTAAATAAATTGCGGATATATATACATTACATTTTTACTGTATGTTAGGGATCCAACCGCGTGCAGTGATCACCTCCTCATTTCCTCTCAAAGTTGTTTTATTCTCTATATTAACAAAATAATTTTTACATACTGTCGTCTTTAAATGGAAGTGAGGTTGCATGGGGAGGGTAAGTGTTATGAAGTAATTAAATTCATGCATGATGAATGGTCTTGAAATTTGTTTTTCCCCAATGCCTTGACAAGCTTTGCATTAATTAATGGCAAGCGTAATATTCACGAGTAGTAATTGTTAAAGAAAGTAAAAACCGGACGTATATGAATTAAAAATTTCGTTGCAAGGTTACTGAAAATGCAAATGTATCATGGGTTATGTCGCTGAGTACATATCAATAGTAACTGCAGTTTTTGATACCATGAAAAATCATTACGCCAAAATCTTATGATTCATCAGATCTAAACGCATATGTGTATTACACAGACATTCACACAAAAATATACACACCTCACCACACACACACACCACAACCCCAACACACACAAAACACACACACACATATATATATATATATATATATATATATAATATATATATTAAATAATATATATATATAATATATATATGTATGTATGTATTTTATATATATTATTTTATTATATATATATATATTATATATATTAAAATATATATTATATATATATATTATATATTATCATATATATATATATATGATTATGTATATATATAATAATATATATATATATATAATAGTGGGCCGCGGTGGCCGAATGGTTAGAGCGTCGGACTCAAGACTGTCACGAGGGCAATCTGAGTTCGAGGGTTCGAGTCACCAGCCAGAGCGTTTTTTCCCTTGGGCAAGGAACTTCACCTCGATTGCCTGCCTAGCCACTGGGTGGCCAAGTCAGCTCAAGTCAGTGCCGGGTAAATAGAGATGGTGACTCGATAAAAAAAAAAAAAAAAAAAAAAACACTGGGCGGAAGGCAATACCAAACCGCCGCTCTAAATTGCTAAAAGAAAATCATGGAAGCCTATGATCGTCAAGGCCGCGGTGGCCGAAAGGTAAGAGCATCGGATTCAAGACTGTCACGACGGCAATCTGAGTTCGAGGGTTCGAGTCACCGGCCGACGCGTTGTTCCCTTGAGCAAAGGGAAATTCACCTTGATTGCCCCACCTAGCCACTGGGTGGCCAAGCCAGCCCATGTCAAATGCTGGTCCCAAGCCCGGATAAATAGAGAGAATGATTACCTAAAAGGTAACACTGGCACTCTCCGTGGAAAGGAACTGGGGACCCTGCCACGTACTCACTCCAAGAGCATCACATCATGAAAAAAACTACAATTAAGTATCATGCTGTGACCACGGCGGCTCAGACATGAACCTACCGTTAAAAGAAGAAAGAATATATAACATATATATTGTTATATTATATAATGTATATACATATATATTTTATATAATTATTATATTATATATATATATATATATTTATATTAAAATAAAATAGATATATTAATATATATATTATATATATAATATTATATATAAAATATATATTATTGTAAACTATATATAATATTCTTTTTAAAAATTAAATTTTATAATGTATATACATATATTATATAATATT
>NC_051387.1:22231598-22241598 GCF_015228065.2 Penaeus monodon
TTTTTTTTTTTTAATTTTTTTATATAAAAAAAAAAAAATTTTTTTCTATTTTTTTTTTAAAAAAAAAATTAAAAATTTTATATTATAAAAATATATATATATATTATATATATATATATATATTTTTATTTTTTATATATATATATATATAATAAAATTAATATATAAATAATACATATATATAATATATATATAATAATTTTAAAATATATATATATATATAATATAATATATAATATATATATATATATATTATATTTGGGGTGTGTGTGTGTGTGTGTGTGTGTGTGTGTGTCTTTTTCTCTCTTCCCTCTCTCTCTTCCTCTCTCCTCTCCTCTGAATTATATGCGGGTGTTTTTGGGGGGGTGTGTTTGTTTTGTAGGTATGCATATTACAATTTTTCCTTTCTTTTTCGAATGGCAGATTTTTTCATGTATTTCCCCAGCATGAAAACTATCGACAGACCAAATTTTCCACGTGCGGACATCTTTTCCCGGCGGAGGGCGAGGGGGGGGTGGCAGGTCTGAATAATTTTTTTTTGTAAATTCCTTTAAAATTGCCAAATTCCCAATAAGTAAAACTTTTGAATTTTCGCAGCCCTTTTTCCCCCCGAATAAAAAAAAAATTTTCCCCCGCAGCCCCCTTCCCTCGCCCCCGTACCACGCCGCCGCGCCTCGTGTGGGGGGGAAAGGAAAAAATCCCGGAACCCCCAATCACGGGGGGAAATTTCCCCAAATTTCCCCCGTAATGCGGCGAGCTGCGGTCACGACGAGGGGGGCGGGAGGGCCGTTCCAAAGGGTTTCTGTACGTTTTTCCCGGTTTTTTTTCCTTTTTTTTTTGGGAGGTGGGGGGCACGGTGCTTGGAGGGCGTATTCACGCGTCGGGATTGCTTTATTTAGTTTCGTTTCAACATGTTTTTTTTTTTTTTTAGGGACACGGTTTATTCGATTTGCCTTACAAATTTCATGGGCATTCATTATTTTCTTTAATTATCTTTCTTTTTTTCTTTTTATTTTTATTTGATCACGAAATAGTGCCCTTTATCTTCATAGGTCATCCCCCGAATTCCGAAAGCAACAAACAAATCAAAAGGGTACACAAGATTCCGAAAAAAAACCTACGCGTAACTTTACGATTCATAAACATCTGAGAACCATGTCACAACATCCGGGGAAAAAGTAATGGGACTTAATTTCCCTAAGCCACATAAAAAAAAGATCCCTGCTGGGGTGTCCGTCAAAAAAAAATGCTAGTATCAGATGTTTAAATTTATTATCAAATTTTTTTGGTACAAAAACAAGGCTCAGATTCGAAAATTTCGACACTTTGGTGGGGGAGCACTTTGGGGCCGTAAAAAGTTGCCCACATTAACCCACACAATAAAAACCAAGTTGGGCAAAATTTCCCAAAGCAAATGAAATATGATACTTAAAACGAATAAAAAAATAAGTCAACGCTTTTATCCAAAGTGGCCTTAATCTTCCCCCCGTAGGTAACAAAACCCTGTGTCCAAACAAGACAGGTAAAACTTTTCCACATAAAAAGTCATGTGCAGATAAGGGGGCGCACATACAAAACACGGGGCCCCATGATTGGAACCAAATTTACCAAAGTATAGAAATATCAGGAACAAAAAAATTAAAAGAACATTCTTAAATGAATTGGGTTTTCAAAATATAAGAAAGGATACCCTATATGTATACCATTAATTCTGTGTGTATTTTATTTTTTTTAAAAATCACTTTTAATGAAAAAAATAACCACTGAACTAATGGAAAAAGTTTTTAATCTAAATTTTTGCTGTCGGACCAGATCTCAAGCCGAAAAAAATTTGCACACAAAGGAAATTTTTACACGTAACGCCCTTAAGTATTCCCATAGCTATTTTTTTATCTCAAATTTGTTAGGGAATGGGGGAAAACAGTACTTTTCCCATACAAAGAAAAAAAAAAAGTAAAAAAAAAAAAAAAAAAAAGAAAAAATGAAAAAAAAATAATGTCCATTATAATGGAAATCATTTGATTTCCAAAATGATCCTGAGAAATTATACTTACCTAAATTACTCCACAGCATTTTGTCGTGAGCGAATTTCATTATTTTTCAAGGGGGTATTTTTCGAAGGACCCCCAAAGGGGAAAGCGTTTTTTTTTTTTACTGTAATCTTCCCCTGAATAGCCAACCGTAGTTAAAAAAAGTAATTTTTTTCCAAAATATTTTTAAAGGGAAGAATGACGAGGGCAAAAGACCCCTTTAGTTTTCCAAATAGTGTTTCAATTAAGCAAATTTAAAATATTTGGCGCATATTTAGCATATCAAAAATGTAGTGGTGAATGTGGTTTGCTTTTTTGATACTTTTTTATTTTTACGTTTTATTAAATTTTAACACAAAATTATATAAAAAAAGTACACAATACATGACAAATTCAGTAAGTAACTGAAAATATTCGGAATGAAACGGGAACCAAAAAAAATAAAGAAATAAATAGAAAAATAGAAAAATAAATAAAAGAAAGATAAAAAACAATAAAAAAAACTTTTATTTATTTTTTGGATGAAAAAGAATTAATGGTCCCCCCACTTTTGCCTAACAAAACGGAACACAGAAAAAATTTTCCAGTCCAGCGTAACCCACAGCGAGGGAAGGGAAGCAGGGGTTTTCTTTTTACGAAAAAATTAATGGAAAATATTTGATGAAACAGTTCCAGATATGATCAAAATCTTGTTTACATTCGGTGAGTAGTGACCATTATCTTAACAACATCTTTATTTTAAATTTAAAACATGGTTTTTATACTCGACCGGATTTTCCAACCCGAAAGGTACCTAACTGTGCAAATGTTTTTTTTTTTTTTTTTTTTTTTTTTTTTTGCTCGGAGTGGAGTGGGGAAAAGCGGGGTTGGTGAAAATTGGATTCGCCCGTAGAGGGGTTTTTAAGGGTTTTTTTTTTCTTTTAAAAAGGGGTTTCTGGAAATAAATTAAATCCTGTAGGGGGGGAGGGAGAAAGAAAAAGGAAAGGATAAAGAGAAAAACGGGGGGGGAAAAACAAAAAAAAAAACAAAAAAAATTTTAAAACCACAAAAAAAAACACACACCCACCACACTCACACCCCCACACTCACACACACAACTACACAACACACTCACACACACAACTCACACACACACACTCCAAAAACACCAAAACTCACACACACACACCACACACACACACACTCACACATACACACAACAATATGCACACCCCAACCACACACACACACATATGCAAAAACACCCCCCCACACACCCCCAAACACCCCCAAAAAATCACACATACACAACACACTATGCCAACACAACACACACTCACACACAACCACACCCCAAACACATTGCACCACACAAACACACACAATACATATGCACACACACAACACACACACACACACACACACACACACCGCGCGCGCGCGCACACACACACACAAACAAACAAATTTCTTCAATATGATACTTAGCACACTTTTGTGAGAGGGCAAAGATAAACCGAAAATAATTTTTTAAAGAAAATAAAAACAGTAACTGGTGAATATTAAATTTTAACGAAGGGCCCCAAATTCAAAAGCCAAAAAAAAAGCCAAAGAAGAAATTTTTGAGTAAGCAACCAATTTTAACTGCGCCCTTTTATTCCCCCCCTTTTTAAAGCTTCAAAAATCAAAAATTTTTCCCCACTTGGAAAGGGGGAAAAACAAAATTGCTCATTTGCGTCTGGAGTCCCTTTTTCTGGGGCATTTGGAGAGCAAAACACCTGGCATGTCTACGGGAATTCTGGGTGACCCGAGGCACAGGGCCTCGGCCTCGGTCCCCGGGGAGGGAGCCCGAGTCATTTGTTGCCATTTACGAACACAGGCGCGCCCCACACACACACCACACACGCACGCACACACACAGGACAGCACACGAAAAACTTACATATAACAGTGACGGAGTCATATTATATTATATATAATATTTTATATATATATTAATATATATATATATATAATATATAAAGACCAGGCATATGCAGAATTTTTTTTATTGCGAAATAAAATTTTATATTTAGAAATTGTTGGTTAGCCCGTAAAAGTATAACACTCATTTTCATACCCCGCCAGGCCCCTGAGGGGGTCCGAGCGCATTATTATTACGCAAAAGAACTTGTTGATTAATAAAAAAGTAAAGCGCAATAACAAAAAATTTTTTCTTTAAAGAAAAGTTAATCATTACAATTCAATGTTTTATAAGGGTTTTTTTGAACAAAAAAAATTTTGCGTGTAGGATATTTCGATTTTTCCCGTATTTTGATTTTAATTTACTAAAGAAAAAAGATTATGGTTAGTTTTAAATATTAGATTTTGGGCACATTTTAATATAGATAAAGGGAAAAAATATTCTTTAAATCGTAGCCATCTGCAAAAAACGGGGGGAAGAGGACGTTGGGAAAAAAAGCCAAGGTTAGTATAAAATGAGAAAAAAGATTATTTTATCGAATTTAATTTACGTAGAAGATAAGGTCTCACACCTGGAGAAATAAAAGGTTTTCGTGGCCATTTATGTGTAACTAAACGGGGAAGCAGAAAGAGAGATGGGAAAATCTAATTTTCGGAATAAAAAAAATTAGCCTGTGTTTTTGTGATTTTTAACTTTTTACTTTAAGTGCTCTTTTTTAGTGATGGGAAAGTGTTATATTTCTAGCATTATGTGTTTTTTTTTATGCAACTTGTAATTTATTTATTTTCTCTTATTTTTTTTCTTGGTAATTTAATATCAGCATGTAACACCGTGACAAGGAGAAGGATATTTATCAAAGTTTTCCGAAATTTTCCAAATTTCCTTTTTTCTACGTCCCCTTCCCCCCCCATTTATTTTAATATATATATATAATTATATATATATATATATTATATATTTATATAATATGTAATTATATATGTATATATATATAGTATAAAATTAATATATATATATATATATATATATATATATATAAAATATATTAATAATTATATATATAAATAAATCGCGATGGCCCACTGCTTAATGAAGTGGCAGTTAAATGCTTGCGCTCCGACTCCTGTCTCAGGCCCGAATTCACGGCGAGAAAATGACATATCGCCTTGAGAGGTCAAACCAGGTGTCTTGGGGAAGTCGCCGCCGTTTTGCAGCCCGCTTTTTAACCGCGGTTTAAAAGAAGGCTTTTCCAATCAAAGCAAGGTGTTATTTGCCCCAAAACATCGTTTTCAATAATGAAATAAAAGAAAACCCCCCCCACCCTTGCCTGTCAGTTTTTTTACTCAGTCCAACCCATTTTTTTTCTCATTGTTTTGGGGGGTCCCCCCTGTTGTCACCTCGCTTCTTTTTGTGGGGCGGCTTTCCGCGTTGATAAGGGAATTTTGTTAGGGGACCGCATTTTTTTTGGGGGAAAAGAAAGGGGGCGGTTTTTGCGATTGGTGAGGGGGCCGGGGAGGGGGGGGGGAGGGAGGGGAGAAAAAATTTTGGAGAAAAGCGACCCCAAAAAGGCCCCAAAAAGAAAAAAACAAATGGGGGGGGAAAGAAAAGGGAAAAAAAAAGAAAAGGGGGAAGTGAGAGACCCCAGCCGGAAAACAAAACAAACAGTTAAGTGGGGAAAGAAGTGGATTGGAAAATGAATTTTTTTGTTCGAAAGTGAAAAAAAGAAGAGAGAGAGAGAGGGGAGGAAAGGGGAGAGAGAGAGAAAGAGGGGGAAAAGGGGAAGAGAGAGAGAAAAAAGAGGGGGGAGAGAGAGGAGAGAGAGAGAGGGGGGGTGAGGAGTGGAGAGGAGGAGGGGAGAGAGGGAGGAGAGAGAGAGAGAGGGGAAAAAAAGAGAAAAAATAAGAAGGAGAAGAGAGAGAGAAATTTTTTTAAGGTTACTGCGATTTTAATTTTGGTCCGGCGCATTTAAGCTAGATAATGAGAGTGGGAGAGACTGAATTTAAAACCCGGGAATTTTTAATTGCTTGTTAATCGTTTTTTCCTAACGGAAATTTTTTTGCATCCGCTACGTACTAAAGGAATCAACTGGATGAAATTTTTGGGAAAATAGGAAGGTTTTTAGTTATTTGCAACAAGGTAGTGTTAAGAATTTTCAAATTCATATACGCGATATATATATGACAAAACGCGTATTTTTTTTAAATACAATTTACATTCATATTCAATCTGAGCGGGGGGGAAAAAATTTGAAAATTTACATTTTGAATAACACTTCTACACTCACTGTTTTTATATTTGCTTCCCTTTTCACTTTTTCGCAACTATATATTTTATAACAATGATTTGCATTGTTTTAGTGGTTAATTCGAAGTATAAAAGTGCTAGAGAGAAAAAAAAAGATATTTCATTACAAAAAATTGTGTTGTGATCACAGTTTTAACATGAGCATATGCAAATATAAAAGCCACACAAACAACACACCACACAAAACACACACACACACACCACCCACACACAAAACACACACAACACACACACCACACAACACACACACACACAAACACACACAAACACCACACACAGCGCGCGCGCCCGCGCGCGCGCACATATCCTGTATCCCCACAAAATAAGAATCAGAATATTTCTCAGCGGGATTTTATTTTATCTCTATTTTCATAGGAAGCTGCTGTAGGAGTACAGGAAGGTTACGTCTTAAGGAACCTTACTTTTAAAATACCTTATTTTGAATTGTAGCATGTGTAAAACATGGACACACACACACCATAACACAACCACACAACACACCACACACACCCACACCACACACACACACACACAACCCCAAAAAAACCCCCCACACACCTCACACAAACACACACACACACACCACAACACACACACAGATGCACACACACACCCCCAAACCAACACACAGATGCACACACACACACACAAACACACAGATATATAAAATATATAATATAAATATATATAAATATATATATATATATATTATATATATATAATATATAATATATATGTGAACCCATTTATATTGACAAAGTAGAAAAGGTAAGAAGGGAATTAATAACTTAAAAACAATATAAGAAATGTATTTAACCGGTTCGAATATATCTTAGTCAGAAAACATGTATTTTCAGTATTTTTCTTTTTAAAGGTAGGACATGTCGAGCCGCCCTGGTCAAGATGATACTTTAAATTTTATTTTATGGTGTGAGCTCTTGGGTGAGTACGTGGTAGGGTCCCAGTTCCTTTCCACGGAGAGTGCCGGTGTTACCTTTTTTTTTTTTTTTGGTAATCTTCTCTATTTTTTACGGGCTTGGGACTAGCACTGACTTGGGGGCTTGGCCACCAGGGCTAAATAGGCAATGGGAAGTCCATGCCCAAGTAATAAAAAAAAAAAAAAAAAAAAAAAAAAAAAAAAAAATATAATAATATATATAATTTTATATATATATGAGTTGTATACAAACACAGTACACACACACAACATACACCACCACACACACACACACACACACACAACACACACAAAACACACACACACAATATTATTTTAAATATATGTGAGGGTGTGTGTGTGTGTGTTGTGTTGTGTTGTGTGTGTGTGTGTGTGGTGTGTGTGTGTAGGGTAGTATATATGTGTGGTGTGTGGGGGACGTGTGTGTGTATACATAATAAATATATATAAATATATATGTAAATTATAACATATATTAAAATATATTATAGAATAAATATATATATATATATTATATATTATAAAATGTGTGTGGTGTAGGTGTGTGTGTGTGTGTGTCGGGGTGTGTGTGGGGTTGGGGTGTGGTGTTGGGGGGTTGTGTGGTGTTTTTGTGTGTGTGTGTGTGTGCGGGTGGAGTTGTGTAGTGTCTATGTATGGTGTGGTGTGTTGGGTGTGTGTGTGTGGGTGTGTGTGTGTTTTGTGCTTATATATATATATATATAATATATATATTATAATTTTTATTAATATAATATATATAATATATATATAATTTCATGTATAATGTGTGGTGTGTGTGTGTGTGTGGTAGTTATCATGAAAGGATGGAAAATTTCTAGTAAGTGGAAAAAGATCTAACAAAATGGGCCCCATATCATAGTATATGAATATAGTAGTTTATACATAAGGATAAAATAAGAAAATCTAGTAATTAATCTTGCATAATTTCAAACTAAATTTGTTTTCAGTACTCAAGGCATGCTTAAAAATATGTTTAAAATTTTTCCCTTTACACCGTGTAATTATAACGATAAACTGGGGTGGCATTAAAAAAAAGTGGTGTTTTTACATAACATAGCTTTGATACAGCTTAAAGAGAAAAGGGGTTTTCAACATACTCCGGTTTTTTTTACAAAGTTTCAGCTAAATTGCATAAAAATAACCAATGATTTCCCCTTTTTACATTTTCGATGAGGACACAATCCCCTAGCAAAGCGAATGCAATTGCAATCGTTTAGTGCGAACGTTAAAAAAACCCCCGGTTCTTTAGTTCATTTTTTTTTTCGACTTCAGAAAAAAATCACTCGTGCATTTAATGAAAGGAAAAGAAAGATGAAAATTTTCTTCGTTTTTTCCCCGTTTTTCAGCCGATTTCCCTTCACAGACTCGAATATTGAACGAAATGGTTTTCATTTTTTAAAGTCTTTTTTGCAACATAAACTGTTGATAGAAAGATATATAGAAGGCCCTTTTAAAAGTAAAAATTGTTCAAAATTTATATTGGAACTCAGTATTTGCTAAAACAAAATTAGGAAAAGTCCGCTCGAACAAAAATTTATAAACCTCTCACGCCTGGGATATTAGCTGCAATAGCTTAATGATATGCGTATGTCTCCCCTCGATCCCTTTCATCCCCCCGGGGAATTGGGGTCCAAAACAGGGAGGAAAAAACCCCTTTTATTTCACTTACCCTGTCTCTAAAAGGTTAAAGTTTATGTGGGTCTATGTATTCCAGGCCCATAGCGTTTTTTGGGTGGAGTTAAGAAAGCATTTAAATTTTGATTTTAAAAGGTACAACGTTTGTAAAACCCAAAAATGTATACCACACGCGCTTTTAATTTTATATATATATAATAATATATATATATAAAAAATATTAAAATATATATATATATATATAATTTATATATGCATGATGTAAATATCTGTGTTTGTGGGGTGTGTGGGGGGAAAAAAAAAGGGAAAGGGGACCCTACCCCGTACTCACTCCAAAAAACGCACAAAGAAAACTACAATTAAGTTCATGGTACCCCGGGGCTCAAAAAAGAATTAATTTTATATATATAATATATAATATTATATAATAATATATATAATAATTTTAAAATAATTTATGTTATATATTATATAATATATAATATATATAATATATATATAATATATATAATATATATATATTTTATATATATATATATATATATATTTTTGTGTGTGTGGTGTGGGTGTATTGTGTCTGTGTGGTGCGTGGTAGTGTGTTATGTATATATATGGTGTGTGATGTTGGGCCCCCTTTTTTTTTAAAATATATGTGGTTCGTTTGTATATTGCCGAAGTGTTTTACCCTCAGTTTATTCCCTCATTTAATTTCACGGCTACCCGAGGGGGAAAAGAAGGAAGGTACGAGGGGGGAAGGAGAAGGGAGGGGGGAAAAGGGGATTAAAAGGGGAAAGGAGAGGTGAGAAAGGAGAACCATAGGGGAAAAAGGAGGGGGGCTTCGGGGGGGGGAATAGGGGGGTGGGTATGCGGAAGGGAGAGGGGAGGCTCAGAAAAAGGGGTTAGGAGAGGGGGAAGGAGATAAAAGTACGAAGGAAGTGAGGTGATTTAGGGAGGAAGAGAAGGGAAGGGACACACACACACACACCCCACAGTGTGCGTGTGTATGTGTTTTTGTATGCCCTGAAAAAGCAATAAAGCGAAAAGGCCTTCGGCATGTTTGGTATGGGATGTGTATATTTTTTTTATTTTTTATACATATATATTAAAAAA
>NC_051387.1:22251598-22256598 GCF_015228065.2 Penaeus monodon
CACTGGTAGCATTAATACTGTTTTTGCGTTCACTTAATGTGTTCTAAATAATGATAACGAACTGTTTCCTGTAGTGAGTCAGGTTTGCATCAGACGAGAAAGAAATACTCGTCACGTTTCTTCATAAATCTATTAAGATTATATTAGAAACTATTTTGTGGGTACAGGAAGCAGTATGCCTAACTTTATCTACACCCATGCATTACGTGCAAACAGGCGCGCATTGAAAACAGAGGATAAAACTATCGCACAAATGACAAAGTAAAGTAAACAGCGAGAATGATGAAGAAATTGTTAAATATATCAGATACATACAGCACATGTATTGGGAGTTCAGGTCTTAGACTTTTGATGTCCCCCTCTTTGGAACATCCTGGCAAGGAGTTTCTCGAGTTGAAAACGAAGCAGACATGTATTCCCTCGCTCTAGCCGAGGAATGTGGATACGTCTCTCATAGCAACCCCAAGATTATGAATAATAATAGCGAAGGTATTATTATCAGATTTTGGCACAAGATAACGAGCATCAAAATAGCCGAAACGATCTTAAACAAAATTACCTAAAAAAAGAAAAAAAAAAAAAAAAAAAAAAAAAAGAAAAAAAAAATAAACAAAAAACAAAAAAAAACAAAAAATAAAAAAAAAAAGTTTCGTAAGTATATTACTTGCTTAGATCAAGCATTTAACCACAAATTATTTGTATATATCAGAATGCATGCTATTAACTTCCATAATGAACTAACACGCTAGTGAAGCTAAACTCTAATACTGATGTCAAGAACGATCCCAACGCACATAGAAGGGAGGTTAATTACTCACGGGAGGGGTGGGATTATCGGTAAGTATCCAGATTACCCTATTTTTATGTCAAGAAAGATAGTACGCAACGACAATCTAAAAAAATCGAACCATGTACCAAACGAGTCTATCATATTAGTTGTAATCATTCGGGAGGGGGGGGGCGAGTCAATACGTTCAGAACAATAGGTAGTTATAAATTAGTTTTTTTTGATTCTGTACTTATAATATATTACTATCATAAGTATATATATATCTAATATATATCCTATATACATTTATATAATTAGTACAGCACACGGACCCAACAGTCACACACCATACAACACACACACGCCACACACGACACGACCACACACCTAGGAAAAAGGGGCAGATCACTCACCAAAAATATGGCACACACACTACCACACACAAGCTCACACTCACACACACTATATACTATATCTATATACTATATATTATCTATATGATTATTTATATATATGCAGAGAGAGAGAGAGAGATACGGATATAGAGAGCGGACCCATAAGCAGGGTGCCAATAACTATTCACGCTACTATTTTTCACACCTAGGCGGTGTTTCATAGATCACGAAACCATTCGCCAATTATGAGCCTTCTCCAATATACCGCGTTGCTATTGAACTTTTACGCTGACATTAACCTAGTACAAGCTTTCATTAATGATCGTGAGTAGGATTTAGTTCACAGAAACATTTACGGAGGATATTATACCTATCTTGTCTTAACAGTGTTCTTTGATTGGCGGTAAGACTGCTGAGTACCGCTCCTTTGCCACTGTGTACTGCTCTTTTTTCGGATAAGTGAACATGTCAGAAACCTGCAAAAATATTCAGTATTCGTATAGTTGTGTTTATTTTGCATGTAACTTTTATAAAACGCGAATGGGTAATTCTTTTTCATCTATGCGTTCTTTGCTTTCAATAAATGTAACAGTTCAGTAGTGGTATTAATTTTTATTTTTATTAAACGTGGAAGTGCTTACGAATGTTGATCAGCACATATTCTTTTAGAAATACAGAAAAAAGTAGGAAATAGAAATACAGGACGGACATGGTTACTATAATGTTGTAAAGACTCACCACTCTTGCTATATCACGTGCGAGTTCGCCAATTTTTGTAGCTGAAAACACATGCAAATCCTACTGAGGACGTGTTCGGACACAGGAATCGAAACTGGCGGTTCACTATTGGCCGCGCGATCTTGGGAAACGGAGCATGGCTTGTGTACCATTAATTTGATTTGCGGTATTTCTATTTTGTGTAATGTTTAGTCAATTGGAAAGAGCGAGTTCCCTTTATTCAGGGTTTTGTGTTCAATAATCTGTTTTTGTTATTACGCTCTGTCGGTGTTGCGTTCATTTACTCTCTTTGTAGTACTGGCCTGGGATTTTTTGTCGCAGCACTCATTCGTTCAGTGTGGCACAAGCGTCTGACATCTTTATCGTAGGTCTTGACGGTTACGGTGCGAAGAAACAATTTAAACCGGTAATGTAGACAGTAGATCTGTCAAGAATATTCCTATCTGGCATTCGTAAAATACAAAAACTACTAATAGAATCTAAGTATTATCCTTTAACTTAATCTTAATCTCGTTTAAACACATACTTCTTAAGTGTATTACCAAATTACTACAATCGCCATAATTTAGTAGATGAAAGCAAGACCACTTTTAAGAATAATACCGTAGTTTAAGGTGTCGGAGGAACATTTAGGTATTCTGATAAGATAATCCGGTAACCTTAGGTAATAAATTTGGATGATTAAAAAATTTACCCTACCGCATATATCCCATTGAGAATAGAATATTTTAATGATTATGTTACCCTTGCCGCCCTTCATTTTTCTAATAAAGAGCAATCGAAGCATTTCAAGTGAGTACAATAAAAGAGCTCTATAGCAACCTCTTTCCTTGGCATTGGATTAGGGCAGCGGGAAAATTGACAAAGGGAGGATGTCCCTGCGAATCTCCTTATCTAGCATGGCAGAAATAATCTATTATGATATTAGTCACGTGACCAGTTGGAGGCAAAAGTAGAGATGTAAGATTATCAGACGAAGAATCTGTCAGTTTTGCCATGTAAATACAGGATTTAATGGAAGGTGACCACGTATCCACAGTAAAGAAATGGAATGGATCGTGACGCTTTGGAAGACTGTCATATATGGCTGAGAAGACTACGAGTGATAGCTGAAATCAGGTCACAGGATGAGGATCAATGTCATTCCGAACCCCATTGACCAGTTTAGTTGAATTAGGCAATTGTCTCATTAACAAAGATTCCAATATTTTCTTCGTAGGAATTTAGACTTATTTTATGAACCTAATTTATCGACATTTCCCAGTGTATCAGATGCGTTTGAATTCTGTGCTCATTTATATTCAATATTTTTTCCTTTCGTACTGTTTAAGTTGATATCATATTGTTTTTTTCCCCCGATTCATATACAACAAAAAAAAAAAAAAAAAAACATTTACGATGTTAAAAACACAATTCAATTTTCTTATTTGACGTGTTATCAATGATACCTTTTGCCAAACCAGTTGATGATTTTGGTGATTTGTATTATTTTGAAAAAGTATATATAGATTATATATACACCACAATATATCTGATTATCTTTTTCACAACGTGAATAATGCTATGATTTAAGTATACGTAATCATCAGTATAATTGTGGTGCGTTCGAGGGTGGGGGGGCAGGATAATTTCTAAACATCAAAAGTAGAATTAAGCATCAGTCATTGTAATTAGCTAGCGTGAAAGTGACCATTATCTAATATTACTGCCCTAAAAAAAACCATATTCCTAGTATAGCTTTTCAGTTAATCGTTCTAGCGGCTGTTGAAGGATGATATACTGATGATGACAAGAACAACAGGGAATAATGATGATTATGATGAATTATGATGATGATGATGATATGATAGAGTGATGTTATATGATGATAGATGATGATGATGATGACGAGAGGCGGGGAGGGAATGTGAGAGGAAGAGAAATGTTTTGGGGGGGGTGAGGGGGGTTGGTTGGTGGGAGTGGTAGTAATGGTGATGATGAAGATGAAGATGATAATGATGATGATGAGGATGATGATGATGATGGAAGTAATGTATGATGATGATGATGATGAATGATGATGTGTATTATGATGACGAGGAGGAGGAGGAGGAATGTGAGGATGATGATGGTGGTGGTCATGGTGGGTAGTAATGGTGATGATGAAGATGAAGAATGATAATGATGATGATGATTATGATGTGATGATGGTGATGATCCTCTTTTTTTTTTGTCTCCATCCAGAAAACTGTATGAAAATTACCACCCCTTAAGTTGTAATCACAATATACAGTTTGTGGGTGTGTGGTGGTGTGTGTGTGTGTGCGTGTGTGTGTAGTGTGGTGTGTTGTGTGTGTGTGTGTGTCTGTTGTGGTGTGTGTGTGTGTGCGTTGCTTGTGTGTCTGTTGGTGTGTGTGTGTGTTTGGTGTGTCATCGTTAACATGCTTATAAGCAAAAATGGGCCGTTTCCTATTGTTCACGAAATTGATCCACGACCCTGTAATTGAATACAGGAACCTCCAATTTAAAACCTTGATTCGTCTCGTTTAGCGTGGCTGAAAGCGCTGCCGGCACGGCGACTTAAAAAGCTCGGCGAGCGCAGCTGGCCACCAACAACTATTCAGAAACGATAAATTTACTGTTATGAAGGAGAGCAACGACCACAGAGAAGGGAAAAGGAGAATAATTCCAGATCGGGCGCACAAAAAAAGCACACACTCAACCCACACACACACACACAAGCACACACCCCACAACCACACACACACACACCACACACAACACACACCAAAGACACACACACAAAGACACACACACACACACCACATCACGAGCACACACAACGAAACCTCACACACCTCCAAACACACACACAAACCTCACAAACACACACACAAACACACACACACACGCACACCACCACATAACCACACACAGAACACATACACACGCATACACACGTACGTCAACACTTTCATCTATCTGTCCTTTCGTCACCGAATGGATAATGTGCATCTTATGCTGTTAAGTTTCAGTTTTTTTAACGCTAATTTTTCTTCCTGTTCCATGTTGAAGGATATTGAACGTAAAACATTCGATGCTACACTTGTCGTAGGACG
>NC_051387.1:22261598-22284098 GCF_015228065.2 Penaeus monodon
TTTTCTTTGATGTGCCAATAAAAAGAATGCTGATACATACATACATATATATATATATATATATATATATAATATAATATATATATATATAAATATATATTATATATATAGATATATATAATTGCGTAAAAAAATCATAAAATACTGGTTTTCCTCTTTACTGATTTTTTTTGTCATTAGAAATCATGCATAAATGGCCTAAGAAGATAGTTTCGTAGGTGACAGATACCATAGTTTGAGATATTAAAACTTTTCAGACTGTTTTCTCTAGTCTATAAGTCGGTTTTTTTCTTTGTATCATTAGATGTATGCATTTTTTCTATATCTTTTTCATATAAGATAAATATTTATCGTTTACGCCTTATTACCAAACGAGACAGGAGTCCGCCGAAAGTTAGAAGCTTATTTTTTTAAGCTCCCTTTCGATATTATCCGTGGGAGGGAGTCGCGGATCTCTGGGAGTACCGGGCGAGGCGCTGCAGTTAGTATCCTCAAGCCTCTTCTCTTTTCGCTCCCGCTTGCTTTCTACTTCTTTCCTCTTGTGGCTTGCAATGGAAGCTGCCTCTTCTTTCTAGAAAAACTTAGCGTGTGGAACGCCCCAGTGTGGTCCTGGTAAGCTTGGGCAAGGTGACGCATCTCTCTCTTCTTTGAGCAGCGGCTTACCGGGTGTGTTCATCCCGCTGCCTATGCATCCAAGCGGTAGCGGTATGCCAGACACCGCTATATTTTCCAAACATTTTATCAAGTATATGTTGTTCAAAATGAAAAAGTAGGGGTTATATTTCAAGCTATAACTTGGCAGATATAGTGAATAAAAGAGTTCTACGTAGCAGCTCTGCCTAGATTTTTTTCCCAGAAGTAATATATTTACTTACCCCCCCCATCCTGAAGATGAAATCCAGGATTACAATAAATTATTATTAATCTCATATATATAATATAATTTATATATATAATTATATATAATATAATTAATATATATATACTGTCTATGTTTGTGTGGGTGTTTTGTGTGTGTGGTGTGTTGTGTGTGTGTGGTGTGTGTGTGTGTGTGTGTGGTGTGTGTGTGTGTGCACATCTAAACTTTTATCTATATTAGTGTATATATATAGTATATATATTATATAATACTAATATATATAATATATATTTATATTTATATATGTGTGTGTGTGTACAACATATCTACATAATATTTTATATGTGTAAATATCATACCACACACACACACACACACACACCATACACACACACACATACACAACACACACACCACACCCACATATATATATATATATATATATATATATATATATATATTATATATATATATAGATATATATATATGTGTGTGTGCTGTGTGTGTGTGTGGTGTGTGTGTGGTGTGTGTGTGTGCATACTATATATGATATACATAAAGACATCACATATGTCGTGCCAGCTTCGATGCGGTGTTTGACGAACTATTTTGCGCCTGTTGACTATGTAGTGACTGGGTCTTTTACTGGGGGGGGGGGGGCTGACCCTGATCCCTCTCCGGGGAGTAGTTGTGGTTTAGGTAATTGTTTCTCTGGGTGGTTCTCAGCCCACCATCGTATCGACCGAGTGGCCCTAATCTACTTTCGACTTACCCAACATATGCAAATCTGGTGCGTGTGTTTCACGCGCGCACACGGCACGTACGTGTGCATAAATGCACACACCACTTCATGGGGAAGGCACAAGGGTCAGCCACCCTAAGTTAAAGCCTGTCCAACTACATGATGCAAGCAGTTCGTCAAAGACCGCATCAGTGATGGTACGAATATAAATGATATATATATATATATATAATATATAGAATATATAATATATATATACATAGAATATCTATGTATATATATATATAATATATATAATATATATATATATTATATATCTAATATATATATAAATATTATATATATATATATAGGCCGAGTGGCTGAGTAGTTTAGAGCGTCGGACTCAGAAACTGTCCTACAATCTGAATTCGAGAGTTCTAGTCATCGGCATTGTCTCCTGGGCAAGAACTTCACCTAGATTGGACTACACGGTTAGCAGGTGGGCGGATGAGGATTCAATCAAACGCCGAGAGTACACTCATATGGTTGAATCACACCATGCTGAAGCAGAAGAACCATGTCATGGTCCAGTGGTCAAGATCACCATCCAGTGGTAGACAACCCCTTTTGCCACTGAAGAAAGGCATCGAGAACCTATTTTCAGTACTTCTTCTTGGTCATCATTCATCAAGAATCTCAAAGGACACTGGAACAGTGTAAGCTGCTGGAACATCAGTCACAGTAAAATTGTGCTTGCCATGTGCACAAGATACATACAGGTAATTGATCACAGCTGTTCAATTCTGAACTGTCCTGTCTTTTAATAATATATATATATATATATATATATATATATATATATATATATATTATCAATGACAGATTGTTCACATTTCAACAGCTGTGGCCAATGGATACTGTCTTCTCTCGTGACCCCACGCAACACAGTAATTCTGTTGCTGATGTTCCAGCTACTAAAGTAGGTCCTGTTGCTTACTTCAGCAGCAGTGTATATACTACATGTAATCTAACCATTGACCATGACGAGCTTCAACTAGTGAGTGCAATCTTTGCACTTTGCTTTAAATCCATTCCGCCACCTATCACAACCGTGGCTTTCTTTTATCCCTGTATCGGGTTAACCTCTAACAATCGAGGTTGAAGTTCTTTTGCCCGGAGAGTATTCCGCCAGCCGGTGACTCAAATTCTCGAACTCATCTATGCCGTGACCGGGTCTTTGAGCCCAAAACTCACACCACTACTCGCCCACCGTGGCTCTGTATATGCCGTGCGCACACACACACACACACCACTCGTGTTGTGTGTGTTTGTGTTATTGTGAGTGTGTGTGTGTGTTTGGTGTATGTGTGTGTGTTGGTTTGTGTTCATGTGTGTTTGTGTTTGTGTATGTGTGTGTGTTTTTGTGTTATTTGTTTGTGTGTGTATTTGTGTGTGGTGTGTGTGTGTGTTGTGTGTGTGTGTGTGTGTGTGTGTGTGTGTTGTGGTTGTGTGTAATGTTTAATAAATACATATTTTCATATCTGTATGTTTATATACAGTATGTATGCATATATATATATATATTTTATTATCTATATAGTATATATATATTTTATATATATATATATATATATATATATATATAATGTTAGTTAGGTTTTACACACATTCCCCGTGGGCCCTCGGTGGAAATTGATTTAGAAATTCGAAACCGAAGCCAGATGTACTGAGGTGTATATATATGAAAGATAGAATAATGCAATGCCTCATTGATATAGATATATAACAATTCCCAGTCCCTAATCAGGTGCCTGGAAAAACCAGGTCCACTCTCCCGGGTATGAAACAAAGGGTCCGTACTAAACCATACCACGCGACCCACTGAAAGGAGGGTGCAACTAGGATCTACCTACTCATGCATGAGTGGTTTCATACCCGGAGTCATAAAGATGTACTACGGTGTCAGATGTACTGAGGTGGTATATACTAATTGAAACAATGCGATATGACAATGGCCGCATTGATATAGATATATAAGTCACTCCGGGTGTGAAACCACTCATGCGTGAGTTTTTTCATACTGTGTGCACACACAAACACACACACACACACACACACACACACACACACACACACACGCCACACACACGCACACAACACAAACACATACACACAGCACACACACCACCCACACACACCCACACACACACACACACTATATGTATATGATGCTTAATAAAATTGTATTGAGATGAGTGATTAGTACGGTGCATATTTGATATATATATAATATATAATTATTATATATATATATATAGATATATATATATATATGTCTCGTTTATGGTACATATACATCGTGGAAAGGAACTGGGGCCCTACCACGTACTCCTCCAAGAGCATCACAAACATGAAACTACAATTAAGTACATGCTGTACCACGGCGGCTCAAACGTAGAACTCTACCGTTTTAAAAAAAAAAAATACATATACATATATATATATATATAGATGACTATATATATTATAGATATATTATATATATTTTATCAAATAATACATATGTATAAATATGAAATCATATATACGTCATATATACGAGTATATATATATAATATATATATTAGGTTAGGATAGTTAATATTACATATATCAATGCTATATATATATATATAATATAGTATACTAGATTATTATATAGTATAATATATATATAATATACACACACACACCACACACACACCACACACACACACACACACACACGAACCACACACACACACGCACACACACACATGAATTAAATCTCTTGTACGAAAGTTGATTTTGTGTTTACTCGAGAATCGAATTGTCTGAACCGTAAAAAATGAACAACCGATCTAGTTCCTTTAGAGATCTCGGGCTCGTCAATCACACCTACAAAGGTATTAAAGCCATTCAAGAACTGAATCAGTACTCTCCTTTATTAGACAAGATCTCTGAGATTTCTCGATAATCTGCTGCCAGAAAAAAAACGATTTTTTTCCTTGTTGAGTTTTGTGCAACCGAATAAGTTAATATAGCAAAATATTCATGTTTTGATATAAGTTTGAGGGGATGCTAGATTTCGGAATCCTTTCAGTAATAAATGGTAGATGATTATTTGCTTCTTTCGCCCTTCCCGTAAATCATACTCCCATATAAATTCACGAAGGAGAATATCAAAATAAAAAATAATATATGCTTATTTCTCTTTAGAAATAATTTTTCGCCCACGCAAACAAACGCGCACACACACCACACACACACACGCACACACGCGACACACGCCACACGCACACACACACACACACATCACACGACACACAGCACACACACACACACACACACACCACACACACATGCGACACACACCCTATATATATATATATATATATATATATATATATATAATATATAATATAATATAATGTTATGTATCATGTATGTATGTATATATATTTTATACATTTATATTCATGTTTTTTTGTTTTTTTTTTGTTGGAGTTAATGTATAACCTATGTAACATAATATTACATACATATATATTTAGTATAATATTATATATAATATATATATATATATATATATTATATATAGACATACATACATATATATATATATATATATATAATAAAGATAACATATATTTAATATATATAATATTATATATATACTATATATCTGGGTGTGTGTGTGGTGTGTGTGTGTGTGTGGTGTGTGTGTGGTGTGTGTAGTAGATCCTCATTTTTTCACTAGTCCTTACAAGTCAATTAAGGACGATAGCGCTCTGTATCGTCACTTTTTTTTCTTTTTTTTCTGTAAAGGATATCATCCCTTTGGTCGTATGACAATATAATACTTAGTATATATTTGAATTACGGGAATGTGAGGTGCCACTTTATAAGGTTTTTATTTCAAGTGGAAATGTGATAATGTGTTCTTTCTCTTATATTTATTGAAAACGTCATAGTGGACGGTGGTATGTATTTTTAAAAAATGATAACGACTACTAACCGGAGTTAATATCGCAATGTAACGAGCACACATAATTACATTCTTATCATTGACTGACTTTATTCCACCCGCTCCAAGATACTGTAATACTCTCAAAATTCATCATTTTCTCTAATTATTAAAGACAAAGGCATTTTTCTCAATTTCAGCCTAACTATTCCTCAGAAATACTGTTATTTTTATTTTCTGGTCATTTATTCACTGTTATACGAGGTCTCGCCGGGATCCTCAACTTGACAATTCGGACAACGAGTTTTTGTTCTCGCTGAGCCGGGGAAGGACGCAGGCAATCTCAAGACGCCGCTCGTGCTTTCCTCAGCGTTTTATTTCAAGGAAGATTATTAGCATTGGCTGGATAACTCGGAGAAACACCAGGCAACGATCTCAAGGCATTCCTTTCACTACCTTCGAGTTATTTTTGGAACAGGAGGAATTGTAAGGGGGGGGGATGTTCTCGTTAAAATAGACAATTGCTTGGGTTTGATCTGGCTCTGAGGCTGTTGGCTTGCATTCATGATGCCTCAGCATTGTGCCACACCTTGGAAATTTTCACGATACTCGTTGGAACGGAAGTCCAGCCTTGGTAAAACGAGTGATTTATTTTGTTTTTTTTCCCCAACTACTATTAAAACAAAATGTTGAAAGAAGCAAGTACTGCAATTGGAACTACTCGTTGAGGAGAAGAAGTGTTATGTCATGATGATGATAATCGCAGTGGCAGAGTAATACTAATACAAATAAATAAACTAAGAATAGTTAATTATACTAATGATAATGATAATATACAAGCATAATTATGATATTGATATTGATACATTGATAATGATATTGATATAAGTAATAATAATAATATAAATAATAATAATATATAATAATAATATAATAATAATAATAATAATGATAATAATAAACTAAGATAATAACACAATAACACAACAACAACAAACAATAATAATAATAATAGATAATATAATCATAATATAAATGAATAATAATAATAGGTATTTAATAATAATATAATCATACTGATAATAATATTGATAATATCAATAACAAAACTAACAGTTATAGTGATAAGTAGTGATAATTACAATCATAACAGAAAGTATCAGCAACAACAATAATGATGATATGAGAATGATGATAGTGATAGCGTCTTGTGAATTTATTTGATAAAATAACAATAATGGTATAAATAGTAATTATGATAATAATTTATGGAACAATAAACATCCTATCACAGTGAGTCATATGGTGTGAACCGTGCATGATTCAGTGATGGCTCAACAGTACTTACCATTTTCTCTTGGTAAACTCACATCTAAAAATCCTAAATTGCCTATAACAGGGCAGCAGACACATTAGTTCCGCATTCTCCCTTCCCTGCTATTAATTACACTTTTAGAACAGTTTCATTTAAAAAAATATATATAATAGTGTATACATTAAGGCTTATCATAAATTTATCAAAAATTTAATTCAGAATATGAATTACACTGACTATGAGTGTTTGCATGCCACCAGTAAACCATGGGTCTCCAGATAGACTGGACACCTGGCTATCACAACAATTGAGAAGAGAGGAAGAGAGGGCGCCGGTAACTGCAGATTATATCCATTTGTTTCCCGAACAGTAGATACTAGAAACTGCACACGACCAATCGGTATATTGCCTTTTTACCACTAACTCGCGCTCGCTGACTGCTTTTCTTTGAGCCTGCACAAAGCTATTTATCGCCTAGTGTGTATCCTCTAGCCGGTGGAGCGCCTTATCCAAAGTGTTTCGATATTCCCAGCGGATACATGTATTTGATTAGAATAACCAGTTAGGTGCCTATGCCATCTTCCTAGTACAGTAGCTTAGAATAGTGTTTATTATTGATCATGAATATGTACTGAAGGGGTTATTTTTTTGGCCGTCTCTATTCACGTCTTTTTATCTGAATTATTCCTGTTCATAGGTTTTTTCACTGAAGAACACACATTTTAAGTCTAACATCTGCTCTTTTCACACTTCCTTCCCCTTCCGCCTTAACTTCCCCACCCTCTTTGCTCCTATCTCCTCCTCTCTTCCCCATCCCCTTTTTTTCTCCCCTCTGAGGATGCCCCGCTCGTCCCTTCCCCTTTCTTCTTTAGGTCCCCTTCGTCCCCTTTCCCATCTCCCTTTTTTTCTTCCCCTTCCTTCGTCGTTCCCATCCCCTTCTCCCTCTCCTCCTTTTCCTTTCCCTCCCTTCACCATCCCCATTGCCTTCTCTTTCGCCCTTCGCCCTTTTCCTTTCCTCCCCTTCCCACTCCCTTCGCCTTCCCCTTCCTTTCCTTTCCCCTCCCGTTCGCCCTCTCCTCCCTTTCCCTTTTCTCCCCTTCCACCTTCCCCTCCCTTGCCTTCCTTCGCCTTCCCCCTCTTTCCCCTTTCCCCTCCTTTCCCCCCCTTCCCCACTTCCCTTCACTTTGATCGCCTCTACCCCTTACCTGCTTTCAAGTTTCCCTATTGTTTCAGCCCCGGTCCTTTCTCTGTGTATATTTCCTTTTTTCCCTTTCCACCCTCGAATAGTAGTATAATAATACATGTACATAAAACTGGGCCGTCTTCTACTTCAGTGACATACTTGCTCAAAGAAGAATGATAATGGATCATAGCAATGATGATAAGTATTAATAATGATAATGATTTGAGTAGGAGAGGATTCTAACAGATTTGCATACGATGCATTTAATGTGTGTATTATATGTTTATAATACGTGTGTGTGTGTGTGTGCGTGTGTGTGTGTGGTTGTGTGTGTGTGTGTGTGTGTGTGTGTGTGTGTGTGTGTGGTGTGTGTGTGTGTGTGTGTGTGTGTGTGTGTGTGTGGTGTGAT
This sequence comes from Penaeus monodon, assembly GCF_015228065.2. NCBI lineage: Eukaryota > Metazoa > Arthropoda > Malacostraca > Decapoda > Penaeidae > Penaeus > Penaeus monodon. The sequence goes on from NC_051387.1 coordinate 22,270,074, forward strand.
GTGTGTGTGTGTGCGTGATGTTGTGTATGTTTTGTCATTTTCTCACCTTTTATCTATCATAGTAACGCGACTTCTGACTCTGTAGTTCCATGGATATGGATTTTTTACAAACAAACAGCTGCTTCGGTAAGGGACAAAACGTGAACATCTCGCGTTTCGAGCGTTGGCCTTCTCCCTTAAAGCTACAGGAGCATGACATTTGAAAGCTCTCCTGCCAGCTCTCCCCTCGCCTCCTTTCACGTTGGCGCATTACTTCTCGAGGGGAAGATTCATGAAAGCTCCCGCGCCCTAAATTGGAGGTCCAGATATTTCTTCGGTTGCAGCAGAGACGCTGCACAGCTATATTTCCATCGGAGCGGAGGGATGAAAAGAGGGTAGGGGTATGGATGGGCCAGTAACTGTGACGCTAAAATATACGGTGAGATTATAGAAGGTACGAGCTTTCTGCTTCGGATGTGTACTTTCATGACTGAAATGTGTGGACCCATGTCCACTCTGCGCACGCCATACATTTACCCATGCTGAGGTAGATGACTATACTGTATATATAGATGGATAAATAACACACCACGCGCACCAACGCGCACGGCAACACACACACGGCGCACGACACACGCAACACACGCACGTAATACACACACGCACAGTATAACACACACATACACACACACACACACACACACACCACACACAACACACACACACACACACACACCACACACACACGCACGCACACACGCACACACACACACACACTACACAACCACACACACACACACACACAAACACTCTCGACAGACACGAACACACACACAACACACACACACACACACACACTATATATATATATATATATATATATATAGGGTGTGTGTGTGTGTGTGTGTGTGTGTGTTGTGTATGGGATGTTATATGTATGTGTATGAATATATACTATACTAACACTATACGAGTAGCATTTGTTTCCACACTTCCAAAAAATGCGAGGGGCCGCCAAATGAGACAGGATGAATCAGTTATGGTGTTCGTGACCGTATCACGCAAGGCTAGTCCCGGGCCGGTCCGTGTGGGTCGAGTAGAATTGAAATTAATTCACATTAGACAGAAGGAGAAGCAAGGTTGGCGTCTGCCTTGTCCTCCTGATAATGGTTTGAAAATAAGCTGGGAACGAGAGTATGCAAGAACATCCTATAAAAAGGCGTTTGCTCGGCGCCAAAGAACAAGCATTACTTTTGGGTTTTTCGGTTTACGCTTTTATCTTCTTTAAAGAAAAAAAAAAAGGCAGATTCCACTGAAGTCTTCTTTATTTCGTTTCTCGTTGCTTCTATGGGTGTGGTTTCTCTTCTGAGTCAGATGATGGAAATAACTGCGATTACATTTGTATCGTTAACTACTTTTTAGAAAATACTTTAACTCCTTTTCGGGAATATGTTGCGTATCAAAGGTGAGCTATTCAACTGTATGTTGAATGATGGAAATTCAAAAGGCAAAAATCTGACTGATACTTAGTATAGATTAGTTTTTCCTATTTGGCACCTGAATAGTTTGGCGTTCGTCCCCGCCCTTATTCCCTGAATCTCATGTCATTGCGGATTTGTATGTTTATAGATACCCTTCGGGAAACCTATTTAACTGAAAGTGCACACAAAGAAATACTGAAAATAGAATATTACTTAAATCATAGAAAACCACAAGCATCCAAGTACTGAATAAAAGCTTATTTGGATTTTCTTTTGTGTGCCCCGAATGATTTGATATTTATATTAGATAGCAATGACTAGGATTTATGCCCTCTTCTGAGAGTCGTATAGTAATAACAAAGCCACATTATCTTGCTCCACCACAGCAAAACTGCTTAATCACTTGGCTTTACAAAATGATGGCATTCTAGATGCGGGAGTCCCTGGGCAGCTGCCAACCCCTAATCCGACATGGGCCATAGTAACAGATTTTATCATTTTAATTGATTTAGCTGGCCTTAGGCGAAAAAAAATTTTTTTGCCTCAACATATTCCTATAAACGAATAGTTTTTTTAGAACTTCTATGTCTAAATGAATTTGTGTGACTAGCGTGTGTGTGTGGTGTGTTGCATGAACAGAACGACTAAAGAGGAAAGCAAGAAAACACACGATATCCGAGACCTTATCCGCTCATTGCTTTCGCAAGGATTGCCCTCACGCCCCGAAGCATCAAAGCGAAACATAAGCCTTCGGCATATTCGTGTGTTTTCTTGTTCTTGCCTTCATTGTTCAAAAAAATATTTGCATTTGTTTCGACATGAATTCCTACGTGTGTGCGTGTGCATATGTGTTTTTTAGGTCTGTGTGTAAATACACACACACACACACACACACACAACACACACACACTCACACACGACACACAGCACACACAACACCAGAACACACACACACACACACACACACACACACACCATAACACACACACACACAACAACATCACACTACCAACCACACACACACACATATATATATATTATATATATATATAGTTGCCTATAAATATATATATATAGATAGATATATATAAAATATTATATCATATACATACATACACACCACACCACACACACACACACAGAAAACACACACACACACACACACACTCACGACCAACCACACCACACACACACACACTATATAATATATCTATATATATATATATATATATATATATATTATATGGATTTTTTTTTTTTTTTTTTTTTTTTTTTTTTTCTTTTCTTTTTTTTTTTTGAACGCGTAGGTTCATGTTTGAGATCCGTCGTGGTACACAGGGCATGATACTTTAATATTTGTAGTTTTCGAGTCGATGGTAGGGTCCCCAGTTCCTTTCCACGGAGAGTGCCGGGTTACTCTTTTAGGATCATTTCCTCTATTTCCGGGTTGGGACCAGCACTGACTTGGGCCTGGGCTTGGCCACCCGGTTGGTAGTAGCGCGTCGAGGTAAGTTCCTTGGCCCAAGGGAACAACGCGGCTCAGCCGGCCGGTGACTCGAACCAATTGTGCCATGTTACACACACACACCACACACACACACACACCACGTGTGTCTGTTTGTATGATGGATTATGGTGTGTGTTGCTGTGTGTGTGTGTGTGTGTGTAGTGTATGTGGTGTGTGTGTGTTGTGTGTGGTGTGTGTGTGTGTGTGTGTGTGTTGGCGCTGACACATACCACAACAGACACGCACACATGCGGGCACACCCACACACACACAAACGCACAACTTACGCACACACACACACCACACAAACCCCCCACCCCCCACCCACATACACACACACGACTACACACACACTCACATGAATATATATATATATATACATGATGTATAATATTTGTAAGGCACTCATCACATGACACCGCTATAGTAAACTCATTACACCACACTACTACTTTTCTAACCTATTGCCTCCGCTGTCAACCATACTATAACGCTATTTAGTATATCACCTTCTATAGCAATAATATTAAATTCACATATACGCCACTCCGTCATCACTACCCAAGATTGCTGCATCCTGTCACTACCACCGGTCACATTGCCACGCTTACTATGAAAAAGAAGAAAGACAGAAGAATTATATATATTATAATATATATATATATATAGATATATATATGATATATATACTATATACTAATATATATATTATAAATCGTTCTTATTAACGGTAGGTTTCATGACTGAGCCGCGTGGTAACAGTACATGATACTTAAATTTGTAGTTTTCATGTTTTGATCGCTCGTTGGAGTGAGGACGTGGTAGGGTCCCCATTTTCCTTTCCTCGAGAGTGCCGGTGTTACCTTTTTAGGTAATCATATCATCTCCTTATTTTTATACCGGTGCTTGGGACCCGCACTGGACTTGGGCTGGTTTTGCCACCCAGTGGCTAGTACGTGCATTCGAGGTGAAGTTGCTGCCCAATGGAACAACGCGCCAGGCCGGTGAACTCGAAACCCTTCGAACTCAGATTGCCGTCGTGACAGTCTGGATGTCCGACGCTTCTAACCATATCGGGGCCAACCGCGCCCCGCTATAATATATATATTATAGTATAGATATATAGTTATATATATTATATATAGAATATATTATGTACGTATATATATATATATATATAAGCTGTATATATGATATATATATATAATATAGATATATACATATATACATACATATATTAATATAGTATATAGTATATAATATATATATATATTATAATATATTAATATAAATATATATATATATAGTAATATATGACGTATATTTGACTGAAGGCTAGAAATCTTGTTTTTAAAATCTCCGACGTATGCAAGTGATATTTTATTTCTGTTGTATTTGGTGAACATTATCCCTTTTTTGCAATTGACAACTTGTGCGGAAAAGTATCCGGGAAAAAAACATTCCTTCACCAATGCAATTACTGTCTTCGTGTTGTCAAGAGATTAGTGATCAACTCTGACGCGAAAAAAGTTATGATTTACCAAATTCCATGTAATACGTTCCTAGAGTTAAATAATTTTGCTTTTGCAGTTTAAAAGCTTGCCATTTAGGAGAGCATCTTTATTTCCCCGAAACAAATTATCAGGGTTCTTATGCTAATGCTGCACTGGGTCCATTCACGTCACTTTTTTTTTCGAGGCGGTTTTTCTCTATCTCATTATTATGGCTTCCTCTTGGAATTTTGGCTTCTATGTTTTTTTATTTTGCCTGTTGTGTTTTGCTTACTGGACTAATTATAATATAACTCGAATCTTGCGAGCCAAGTGACCGTGAGGGTTTAAACCATTGTTTTTAATTTTGATAAATGTTTCAGCTAGTATCTTTTTTTGTCTTTCTCTTCTTTTTTAGCATTATAAGACAACCTATTCTGTATCCGAAGACTTATGATACAGTTAGATATTTCACTACAGACACACACACCCCACCGCAATCACACGCCACGCACGGCACGCACACACGCACGCACGCACGCACCACACACCACAGCACACACACACACACACACACACACACACAACACACACAACACACACACCACACACACACACACACACTCACACCACACACACACCTCATACGTGAGTGAAAAGCGTAGGAATTTGCCATCAATAACCTCGGCTACTCGTTCATTCCGTGAGGCCGTTGAGGAGGTCTTTGGCAAGACGCGAAAGAAAATGGGGAAATTCCAAACCGGCAAAAAGTGATCAAACGCGAGCGTTTCGCTTCAGAGGGCTTGGGGAATTTAGGCCTCAGAGTTTATAGTGAAGAGAAGTTTTTAAAAAAATGTTGCCAGCCTATGATAAGCAGACGGCCTTTGTAAACTAAACCATCGAAGCTGTTTTGTTCATCAGGGGCCCCATTTTATATTGTTACTTTATTCTATTTTGCTTCTTATTAATTTAATTCGATAATTAGCTTTACTATCTGACGCAGATTCTGTAAACCCACATGTTAAATGACAATCATTACAAGGAACGACATGATAGGAGCGAAAAAGATACGAGCCTGAAATAAAATCAGTAAGTGATAAGCCCTGAGCCTATAAACTTTTCTATCATATATATGATGAAGTTTTAAAATTCCTCTACGTTTCCAGTTTCCATATTTAAAATTTACTGAATGAAAAAAGCGAAATTCATCTCTCTTTGTGCGCGAATATACATAAAAGGTGCATACACACATGACAGATTTTGTGAGTCCGTGTAGGTGTCAGAGTTTTTGGTGAAGGTGAACAGGAATACACATTTTAAAGAGCAACAATCCCCCCCCCTCACATAATACGATGCTACGCATAGATACTACATACACCATAGTACATGACATTATACATACACATACATATACATACATACAATCATCGCATCCATACAGTACATACCTACATAACACTCACACACAACACACCACACACACACAACTATACACACACAGTGACACACCACAATCACACACACACACACACACAGCACACACACACAACAAACACACAACACACACACACACACCACTCACAGACACACACACACACCATATATATATAATTTTTGTATATAATATGTATATTATATATATATCAATATATTATATAATATATATATATATATATAGATATAATATATATGATCACACACCACATATATATATATGATAATAGCACACATCTACATAATGACCCTATATATATACATATATACATATATTCTTTATAATTGTATAAGTATATACATATAATATATTATATCTATATATATCGATAATATATATATATAGAGCTATAATATATATCTAGATGTATATATATATTAAGTATATAGTACCCATACACAACACACACTTATATATATACACTACAATATATATATATATATATAATTATATATGTATATATATATATATATATATATATATATATATATACATATATACATACATTGTTATGTATGTATATTACAAAAAACGACGGGTCTCTGCATTCATGCAGATGACATCTCGTGTCCGTTGTCACAAAAAGTACAACACTGTTTTTTTCTCCAGGCCATGGATAGAGTTAGAGCATCATAAGAGGCACAAAGTTTTTAATTTGCATGGCAAAACAAAAATTGGATTCCGTGTGATGAATGCAGTTCAGACTCTAGTTATGAAACTGCCTATGTTTGTCACGAAACAGAATTCATGGAATTCATACAGCCAATTAATAAAGCGTGTTTGGTAGTATCAGCAGTAACGAGTGATGCTGGAGGACCACTGAGCAAACTACTTTTTGTGATGGAAAACAATTCAAAAAATCGTGTAGTTTGGATTGCAGGCGACTCGCTGATTTTTTTAAAATTGGCTTCGAGGGAATATGCCAGGCAACGGATTCGTACAAAGGGCTTTGACTAAAATGTGTGATATTCCTGTGATATGTAAAGGCTGTTTTGTCTTGGATGAAACGGGTTGAGTGAGATTAATTTCCCCTGATTGGCCATATATCTTTTGGGAATTCTATCTATTCAAATCAAGCAACTCAACACGTATCGATACTATCATGCAGTATTTTCCTTTCCTTATCATGCATCGAGAATAATTATTAACATAACCGGAAATGATACAATAAAAGTTAATATTACAAATTTTATACATCGATTGTTAATTTGGTAATGAATAGTTAATAATAAGACGGGACTTGTCTTTCACCTTTTTCCCACTTTGATCACAAGATCTTAAAACACTGTAATTCGATTTAATGCATAAATTAATCTAAGGAGCGCATAGTAGGTCGATGCCATGAACCTAATTAAGATCTTGAATAGCAAATAGAAATATGTGAAAAATCCTTATACTGTTCGTGTATGAACGTGTGTGTGTGTGTTGTGTGGTATTTGTTATGTAGATGAGGACTGAGAGATTGAGAGAGAGAGAGAGAGAGAGAGATAACAAGAGATAGAGATAAGAGAGAGAGAGGAGAGGGAGAGAGAGAGTAGGAGAGAGAGAGAGAGAGTGAGACTACATTAGAGAGATATGCTTCAACTGTTTTGTGCCCAGTTTATACTTTTCCTTATAATTATTCAAGTAAGCAACCAAACGACCTTATCTACCGAATTTTACATGTCCTACATTCGTAGTATAATACAAAAATACACTTTAAACAGTTGCCTTTCTAACTAAGAAATCGCGAAGCCTTTGCTTCCAACTGCTTATTCTTTACTTTCTTATCTCACGCCAGCTGCCACCTGATGGCAACACTCATGGCCCTCTGATCCGAGACCTGTCACGCACTCTGGAATTGACCTGTCACACAACGGAATATGATTCGCCGATAGAAATGAAGCTCCGCCAGAAACCTCATCACAAACAGGGAATTAAATCAGAGATCTCAAGACTGTGTTTAATTCCCAGTCGCCGGATGGGATTACGACCTGGGGCAAAAAATGAATATCTTATTTCTGGGTTTCTCTTTAGGGTGGGATTTTATTTGTGTTAACTGTCCACACACACACACACACACACACCCACACACACATATCTATATATATATATATATATATATATTATATATAATATATATAGTATATATTATTATAAATATACATATATAGTATATAATATATGCATATTATATATATAGTATATAATATATATATATATATATATATATATATATATATATATATCATAATATATACACACACACACACATACATGCATACATATGTATATATGCATACCTAGACTGATATATGTATACATATACAAAATAATGCTCATATAGATACACATATATATGCAATGTATATACATAATATATATGAGTATATTATATAATGACGTATTGCATATATATATTTACGCACAACACACACCACATATACACACAACACACACACACACACACACACACACACAGCACACACATACACACACACACACAACACACATACACACACACATATATATAGATCTGAATATATCTTATATATATATAATATATATTATAGATATATATATTATACTATATATACATATACATTATATATAGTATTTATTTACATATAGTATGGGGAATTTCCATGGGTCTGCGCTAACTTATCATATTTGCCCTCATTAACAATTGGTTAACTTTACATTACATTATCATTATTATTCATTGTTATGTATTACTCTACTATTACTACTATAATAATACTAGTCATAATAATATGAAATAATTGGGCAGTATAATAATGATAAATAACAAATGATAATGGTAATTAATATCGAATAATAATGATAATAATAATGATATAATAATAATAATAATAAATAAATATAATAATATATAAAATTATAATAATAATGAAATAATAATAACGATTGTGAAATTATGGAATAAATGTAATACTACTACTACTTATGATAATGTTAGTATATAATATTATTAAATAATAAAAGATACTACACTAATAGTGATATAATAATACAATATAGGGAAACAATAACAATATAATCAATGATGATAATAATAATAACAATGATAATAAAATGAAAAGTATAATAATAATAATAATAATTAATAAATAATAATAATAGTATAATAATAATTATAATAAGTAAATAATATGATAAATATAATAGATATAATAATAATAATAATAAGAATAATATTATTATTATTATTATTATTATGATTAATTATTTATTTATCATTATTATATATTATCGTTATGATTATTATTATTATTTATTATTATTATTATTATTATATTATTAATTATTAATTTATTTCTTATTATCATCATCATACAATCATAATCATCATCATTAATCGCCATCATCTTCATCATTATCATAAATATTATTATCATCATTATCACAATTATTATTATCATCATTATCACAATTATTATTATTAGTATTAGTATCATTGTATAAAAGGTATAAATGGAGAATTGAATATCTTCACATACACAGAGATGTTTCTGACCGGTTACGATTGTGTCCTTCGTCAGAAATTACATACATCAGACAAATTATATAGCAGACGTGAGCTGACGGTAAACCTGACTGTGACTTCCTATACGTTGCCGCATATTGTTGCCATGACCTTGGATAATTTGAATCTGCCCGATGCGTGTTGACATTAGTCTCCGTCGCGATGTATGATGCTTCCATAATTTTTCTTTTTGTTTGTTCAGTCCTCCATGGACAATTTCTACTTCCTTCCAGTTCGGTAGATGTCCAGCTTCATCTACATGTACCACCATGGCATTGGAAGTCCTGTGGTGACGGATGTCAGCTCGATGTTCGCTGATGCTGGTGCTAAAACCACGACTTGTTTCACCAAAGTATGCTGTATCGCATCCGCTGCAGTGTATGCGATATACAACACTACAAGGGTTGCTTTCGGGCTGCTTTCTGTCTCGTATTAAGTCATGTATCTTTTCCTCGGATGTGTTGGCGATTCTCACTGTCTTTCCGAAGTATCTGCTGATCGCCTGAGAAATGTACATGACGGTAATATGAGACATTACTAGAAGAGGGTGCGGGGTCTGCTCTTACGAGTATGCTCTCCCTTCTTTCTGAGGTTTAGCAGGAAGCCTCTGGACACTTGTGTTCATGAAAGAACTAATTACTAGGCAACCTCATCCTCAAGAAATTCAGGGCTGCAGATCCTCAGTGCTCTGAGGAAGAAGCCAATCACAACACCAATTTCGTTTTGTTGCTGTGGGCGGAGTATAATGGATATAATCATCTTTATTTAGCTTTCTGTATACAGAGAACGTAGGCCATCGTCACCCCGATGAATCAAAGTGTCCAGGAAAGGTAGTTTTTGATCCTCCTCCTCCTCCACGGTGACCTGGATTTTCTCGTGAACGGAGTTGAGCCGCGTTAAACGTATGTTTGCAAGCACAACCTCCTGGGAGACAATGACGAGGGCATCATTTACGTAACGAAGCCAAGTTGAATGTCTACCGATTATATCCCTGTAGTTATCCCTCTCCAGCGTATCCATGAATAGGCAGACCATGACTGCACTCAGGGGGAGCCCATGGCGAGACCACTAATCTGCTGGTATTCTTCCCCGCAATTTGAAGTAGCCAAGTCCACGAATAACTTCACTAGGTGAACGAAGTGGTGTCTGTGGGACATTGGTGAAGAAGATTTTACATCAAAACTGGCAAGCTTTTTATTTCTACACCCGGAATTCTGAAGACAAATTTTATTATATATTATTTTTATTATTATATTATTATTATTGATAGATGATTATGATTTATGATTATTATATTATTATTATTTTATTATATCATTATTATTATTATTATTATTATTATTTTTATTATTATTATTATTTCATTATTTTTATTATTTTTAATATTATCATTATTATTACTTTTTATTTTTAAAATTTTTCTATAAAGTTTTAAATGTTTTTTCTTTATTATCATTATTATTATTTTATTATTTTTATTATTATTATTATTATATTATTATATATTTATTATTATTTTTAATTTTTATTTACATTTTTATTTATTAATTATTTTTTTATTTTTATTTTTAAATTATTTTATTTTTAAATTTTATTATTTTATTATTTATTAGTTATTATTATAATTATTATATTATTTATAATATTATAAAAAATTATAGGATTATTATATTATGATTACTGTTATTATTTGTTATAATAATAATAAATAATAATAATGATTAATAATAATAATAATAAGAAATAATAAAATAATAATTAATAATATTAAAATAAAAAATAATAAAAATTATTATATTAAATTAAATTATTTATTATTATATTAATTATTATTATTTTTTTAAAATCATTATTTTATTATGCTTTTAAAAGTTTTTCAAAATTATTATATCATTATCATTACATTAAAAATTTAAATTTTCATCAATTATCGTTGTTATTATCAGTTATTACAGTATATTTATCTTTATTGATATCATTTTCATTATTATTTTATCATTATTTTCATTTTTATCTTATTATTTATTATTTATTATTATTTATTATTATTATTATTCAAAATATTAAAATGAAAATAATAAAAAAATATATGTATTATTTTATTTTTTATTATTATATTATTTATTATTATTATTATTTATCTTATTTATTATTATATATTTTTATTTTTATTTTTTTTATTATTTTTAATTTTTAAATATTATTATATTAAATTATTATTATTATTATTCTCGTTATTATTGTTAATGCTATTAATGTTTTAAACATTATATTATCTTATTATTACTTTAATGTTTCATCAACAATATCTTTATTACTAGCATTTATATTATAATTAATGTTATCATCCTCATTATCACTATTGTTATATTATTATCATCATCATTATTGTTATTATTTTTCATTATTATTATTATCATTATTATCATTACTATTATCATCATTATTATCATTAATATCAATATATTTATTACTATCATTATTATTACAATTATATTATTATTATTGTAATCGTTAATCTAATTATTATTATCATCATTATATTATCATTATATAATATATAATAATAATAATATAATAATGATAATAATAATAATAATAATAATAATAATAATAATAACAATAATAATAATAATAATAATAATATATAATAATAATGATATAATAACAATAATAATATATAATACTTAAAATATAATAATATATAATAATAATAAATTATTATTATTACATTATTATTATCATTATTATCATTATCATGATCATCATGATCATCATCAACATCATCATCATCATTATTTATTGAATTATTATATTATTATATATTATTATTATTATTATTATTATTATTATTATCATTATTATTATTATTATTATCATTATTATTTTTATTTTATTATTTTTTTTTCGTTTTTATCAACATTTTTATCATTACTATGGTCATCATCATTATTATCAGCATTATTTTTTATCACTGTTACTATCACTCTTATTATCATACTACTTACTATGATTATCATTACTTTCATTATTATTATTATTATAATTATTATTATCATTACTACTATCATTGTTATTATTGTTGTGTTATTCATTACTATTGTTATTATGGTCATTAATATAATTATCATAACATTTATTATTATCATTATCATTGTTATCATTATTATCTTCATTATCATTATTGCTATTAATCTTATGTTATTATAATAATAGTGATGATAATTACAATAATGATAGTGCTAATGATGATAATGAAATGAGAATAATAATTATCATTATCATACTAATAATTACTATTATTATTACTATTATCATTATTAACGTTATCATTATCATTATTTTTACTATTATCGTTATTGTTATCATTATTATTATTTTTACTATTATCATTAGTATTATTATTATTATTATTATTATTATTATTATTATCATTATTATCATTATTATTATAATTATTATTATTTTTATTATTATTATTATTATTATTATTATTATTATTATTATTATTATTATTATTATTATTATTATTATTATTATTATTTTATTATTAATATCTTGTCATACTTATTATCATCATTATTATTACAAAGATTATTATTATTATTACTTATTTTTTGTTATTATTATAAATAATGATATTAATAAGTAACCAATAACATTCTGATAATTATAACATGATAATATTAATAATAGAGTAATATATATTTGTATATATATCTAAAATATATATATATATATATTATATAAAATATATATATATATAAAAAAAACACACACACACACACACACCAACCACACACACACACACCACACACACCGTATATATATCACACATACACACACCACTCACACACACACACACACACCACACACACCCCACACACACACACACCACACACACCCCACACATATATATATATATATTTTATTTTTATATGGGGGGGGGTTTTCTAGTATCTTAGGGCTAATGGACTTTGTAAATTTTGCTTTTCTTCAGTCGTTGCTATCGTCACTAGCACCGTGGGTTTTTACTTTCTAGCATTTTTTATCATTTTTAAACAGTACATAATATATATTGCCAGTATCATTACGATATCAATTTACTGATAAGATGATTGTGAAAAAAGGCTGTCCTACTTACTAATGGCCGTATCATTATCATACCGCATGATATAAGCCTGAATATAAGCTTTAAATATGTACTCTAATCCGCTGGACCAACGGTATCTCTCCTTCTCTCAGACATAAAAACAAAAAAACAAACAAACAAGCACAAGAAAAGTTACTAATTTAGGAATAAAATTAATATACAGCCCGATGAGAGCGGGAACAGTTATCTTGAAATTGTAATTAAAATTATATTATTATTAACAATTTCAGATTCCTTTAGGATTTTAAAGATGAGAGAACACTGTACGGCCCTTTGGACCTGCTCGCCTGTTCCTCAACCGTTTTTTGTGTCGTGCCCTCAACTTATTTACGTTGTACCCTTTTTTCACTTGTCATGTGGATCTGGCCTCAGGTTCGAAGAAATAAATTCGCTT
>NC_051387.1:22286598-22290409 GCF_015228065.2 Penaeus monodon
TGCATATATGCTACTTACATGAATATATACTTATAAATATGTATATATATACTGATATATTTATAAACATGGGTTACATAAACATATATGAAATATAAACTCAAACACAATTATATTTTTTAAGGGTGGGCTCGTCTGTGTGTTATGTAACATACACCACCAAACGCAAACACCACACACACCCCAAACACACCAAAAACTGTATTTTTTTTAACTTAAAACTTTTTAAACATACCCCAACACAACACAAAACACACACCACCACCCCAACACACCACACACACAACCCCCCCCCCAAACCCCAAAACCACCCACAACAACACACACACACAAAAAAAAAATATATATATTAATAATTTTTATTTTTTTTTTATAATATAATTTGTTTTTATATATAATATTATTATTATATATATATTTTATATATATATTATATATTATTATGAATATAAAATATCCACTACACACCTACATACATGGACATTTTTTGGTATATATACACCGACAATATGGGGGCAAAACGCAAGTGAAAACTGAATTCGCTCGAAAAATCCCAAAACCAAATGGTGACCCTTTTTCTTTTATACTAATGAGCTATCGTTAGAAAAAAAAAACAAAAAACATCCCCAGATATCTCATACGGTGTACTTTCCCTATTTGGTACCATTTTTTTATTCATATAAAAATCAGACCTAGATTTTTTTACATTATAAAAAAAATTAAATATAAAATTCTATTACCTAAATCGAAGGATCAAACCCTTTAAAGAGCCCGAAAAAAATGAAGGGGAACTTTAAAAGAAAAACCTTTTGGAAAAAATATACATATATATATATATATATTATATATATTTATTATATAATATATATAAAATTATATTTTTTTTTTTTTTTTTTTTTTTTTTTTTTTTTTTTTTTTTTTTTTTTTTTTTTAATCTCACAAGTACTTCCTTTCGTGAATCGTTTGGTAATAACATCAAAACCCGGGTACACTCATTTTTTTTTCTTCAATGTTTCGTAATTTCTAACTTCATCAGAAACAAAAAAAACCTAAACAAAGCAAAATTTCAAAATTACCAAAAAAAATAGATAAAAAATTAGTTCCCAAAAAATAAAAGGCTTTAACAAACTACATCTACAGTTTACTTTAATTCGTAAACAGCAAACAAGGAACACTAAGGTCATTATTCCTTTATCAAATTCCCCAATATAAAATACTAGAAATTTAAGAAAGCTATAAAAAAAACAAAAAGTGAAAGTAAAATATAGAAAGAAAAACCATTAATATAAAAAAACTTGTTTTTGTGCATGCGTAAGGCGGGTACCGATGTAAACTCGGACTCAAGACTGTCACGACGGAAACTAGTTTCGAGGGTTCGATCACCGGCCGGCTTTGGGAAAGGGAACTTCCCCTCGATTGCCTACCTACCGTGGGGGGGCAAACACCCAACATCCCGGCCCGGGCCCCGGGTGAGTGGAAAAGGGTTGGCGTCGGAAGGCCCCGGGCCCAAAAAAGGTACTGCAGGAAAAATCACATGGCACCCCTTTAAAAAGGGGATAAAGTAAAAAAAAGAAAAGAATTTTTTGTGCATGCAGGGGGATGGCAATTGTTGTACTTTTAAAAAACGGGGATTCTAAGGTGTGGGGGTAATCTGTGTAGGGGGAAACCCAAATGTAAAAATCCTTTTGAAAGGGAAAACCCCCCGTCATCCTTTTACGCGTACTAGTGGGTGTAAATGAGGCAAATGATTTTGGGGGATAACGGGTCTGACTTCGAAATTTAAGGGCCCATCACTATGATCCAAAAACAAACCCCCTCAAAAAATGAACATTTTGACTCCCCAACCCCACAGGGCACGGTCGAGCCCTTGGCACGAAAGGTCAGAAACACTTTTTTTGGGGCCAGCGTGGATATTGATGATGGTTTCCGGGCAATTCTAGAGCTTACGCATTCCTGCTGCGAAATTGCGGAATGTTTAACAAAAAGGGGTTTTGCCCCCTTTCAAGACAAAGTCCCTGTTCCAACTCTCCCATTTCCCCGTGGAAACGCGGTCCTGTGCTACGACATCCTTCCTCTCTTCCCTCTTTTCTTTTTTTTTTTTTTTTTTTTTTTCCTTTTTTATATATATATTATAAAATATAATATATTTTACAAAAACAAACAGGAAACACACAAAAAAACAAAAAAAACCAAAACAAAGAAAACACACACCCCCACACCCACCCACACACACACACCACCAAACGACATAATTTATTTCTATATATCAAATTGTAAATATTTTTGGAAAATTTTATTTTTTAAATTTTTTATTATTTTTATATATATAATATATACATACTATCATAGATAATATGTATATATAATATATATAATTTTAAAATATATATATATATATTTTATATATAATTTTTTTTTTTGTGTGTGTGTTGTGTTTGGTTTGTTGTTGTGTTGTGTGTTGTGGTGTGGGTGGGTGTGTGTGTTTTTGTGTGTGTGTTGTGTGTGTTGTGTTGGTTTTGTGTGTGGGGGTTTGGGGGGGGGGGGGGTGTGTGGGTGGTGTGGGGGGGGGTGGTGTGTTCGTGTTTTGGGGGGGGGGGGTGGGGTGTGGGTTTGGTGTTTTTGGTGGTGTGGGGGTGGTGGTGTATGTTTGGTGTGGTGGTGTGGTGTGTGGTGGTGTTTTTATTTTTTTTTTTTTATTTTTGTTTTTTTCTTTGGGATTGTCTTTTTTGTTTTTTTTTTTTTTTATTTTCGTTTGTTCTTTTTTTTTTTTTTTTTTTTTTTTTTTTTTTTTTTTTTTCCGTTATTACTTTTTTTTTTTTTTTTTTTTTTTTTTATATTTTATTTTTATTATATATTAATATATATTTATATTATACTTTTTATTATCTTTTAATCTATATTTTTAAAAATACAAAAGTATATATATTAATTTATAATATATTATATTATATATATAATTTTTATTATATAATTTTTATTTCCACCCAAAATTTAAAATATATATATTAAATTATATTATTAATTTTTTTTATATTTATATTTTATATATATTTTATATAATTTTTATAATATATATAAAATAATAATTATAATATCATAACAATTTAACTATCATTTACCTTTAAATATTAATTTTATTTTATTTATTTTTTTATATTAAATTTATCTTTCTTTTTAAAAATTTTTATTTTTATAAATTTTTTATTTTATTTAAAACCCCCAAATTTCTCCACTTCAAGGGGGGGGTCCCTTTCGGGCGTTGGGGTCGGTTTTCACCTGTTTTGTCTTTACAACTTGCAGTTTTACATTCGTTTCTGGACATTCCCTATTTTTTTTTGGCAAAATTAAGCTGGGTTGCCATTTCCTTTTGCTTTTTTTTTTTTTTTTTTTTTTTTGTTTTTTTTTTTTGGTTTTTTTGTTGTTGGGTGTTGTGTTGGTGGGGGTGGGGTGAAGTTTTGTGGGGGGGGGGTGTTTTTGTGTTGTTGGTTTGGTGTTTTTTTGGGGGTATTACTTTTTTTTTGGGGGTTTTTTATAAATATATTAATACATTTTTAAAAATATAATAAAAAATAAAAATAAATTTAAAAAAAAATTTATTAAAATAATAAATACAAACACAATTATTCTATTTTCATTTGCTTCCTTCAGATTATCTTTTTTTTCTCCGTTTGCGGGAAAAATAACATCGCCAGTTCTGGCATTCACATTTTTAAAATTCAACTACCCGTTTTCCCTTCCTTCAGTATAAAAAAAAATTATATTTTTTTAAAAAAACCTTTTTAAAAAAAAAAAAAGAAAGACCAAAAAAAAA
>NC_051387.1:22290509-22298222 GCF_015228065.2 Penaeus monodon
ATATCATCAATTTATTATCATAATAGATTTTATATCTATTATCTAATAATATCTGATATTCATATATCTGTGTGTGTGTGTGTGTGTGTGTGTGTGTGTGTGGTGTGTTGTGTGAGTGGTGTATTTTCTGTGTGATCTGTGTATTACCTATGCGTTTAGATCTGATGATCACTAGATTTCGCGCGTAATGTTTTTTCATGGTTTCATACTGCGTTACTATTGATATGTACCATCACGACTACCTGATTTGCATTTTCAGTAACCTTGCAACGAATTATTAATTCATATACGTCCGGTTTACTTTCTTTAACATATTACTACTCGTGAATATTACGCTTGCCATTAATTAATGCAAAGCTTGTCAAGGCATTCGGGGAAAAACAATTACAAGACCATTCATCATGCATGAATTTAATTACTTCATAACACTTACCCTCACATGCAACCTCACTTCCATTAATGAGCGACAGTATGTAAAAATTATTTTGTTAATATATGAGAATAAAACAACTTTGAGAAGGAAATGAGGTAGGTGATCACTGCACGCCGGTTGGATCCCTAACATACAGTAAAAATGTAATGTATATGATATCCCGCAATTTATTTAATTGACTGCCGCATGAAGATGTGAATTACGAAACTGATATAACCAAGAGCTCTCCAAATTTCAAATAAATCATAGCAAAACCGTTATCTTATACATTTTCTTTCCAAAATGTAAAAATGCTTCTGCGATTCTGTATTCTTTAATTTCACAAAATCTTTGATGCTGAAAGATATATTTTAGAATATTGTTAAAAAAAAAAAAAAAAAAAAAAAAAAAAAAAATATATATATATATATATATATATATATATATATATATATATATATATATATATATATATATATATATATATCGCTCAGTCGACTGTCACTTTATTCCAGTGGTAAGCTTCACATCACAAACTGTGGACTGTGATAAAACGCATTTGTAAGAAAAAAAAATCCAATAAAAGACGCAGAACGATAATTGTTTCAATGCCAACAAAGGTTGTGAGACGATAGAGATTTTAATGGCATGGGAGCAAGCAATAGATGGGGCACATTCAAACACACAAGCACACACGCGCGCATGCATACGCATCCACTTATCTCTATCTATGTCTAATCTATCTGTCTATCTAGGTATGCACATGCATAGTGTATGTGAGTCACACACACACACACACACACCACACACACACACACACACACACACACACACACACACAAACACGCGCGCGCGCGTCCTTATCAAAATTGTTTATCTGTTGATATGCTATAACATGGCTAATGTGGCTGGATCCAATCATTAAGACACGTAACCAGTATCTGAGCCACATTTCGTCTCTCTGTCCTCCCAGACACGACCTCGCCCTAGGAAAATAGCTCTCCTTTTCCGTGCTATCGTGGATCTCTCTGGAGCAGATGGTGCTGAGAATGCCCGGTCACATCCAGGCCACTATTTGGTGAAGGACTCTTGCACCTAAAATGTGAAAATGCTGAGTGCATGACTCAATCGATTGCGTAAAGAAATTTCTTATTATATGACCTGATAAAGGTAAAAGGTGAAAATCAGAACTCATTAAAAAATGAGTTTATCATATCGGTGAGGTAAATATAACAAAAAACAAGCAAGCGGTATAATGAGGTTTCTGAGTTTATAAAAGCCTCACAAGGAATCTTTAGGAAAAAGCAACTGTCGTAACATAAATTAAGTGAAAGAAACAGCCAAAACGCTTTAAGCATCTATAACCAAACTTTGATTATAAAAAAATAAAATAAAATGATTATATGGTATCTGTACCCACCGGTAAAGAAAACCCGTAAACCACAGAGATTACGGGAGAGCTTTAATACTGAAACAGAACGGTGGTATAAGGAGGAAATTTAATTGGGAACCATGGAATACGTAGCAGCCATGTATAAATGCAGATGATAATGGAATTTGCTTAGGCCCAAATCCATAGACTTTATTCTATACATAAATTATTATATATCGTTTTAAGATTACCAGTAATATGGAATTTATAATTTATATATAGCTATAATGTAAAATGAATGGAATAAATACCCTCAATTTTCATGGTGAAAAAACTAACATTTCAAAAGTGATTCATTTTATGCAGAGCGATATGATTTCACACGCACACACACACACACACACACACACACACACACACACACACACACACACACACACACACACACACACACACACACACACACCACACACGCACACACACACACACACACACACACACACACACACACACACACACACACACACACACAAAAAAATCGAATTAGGAAAGGAACTTTAATGTAACTCAAGATTCGATGTCGATGTCTGTGAGACATCCTCATAACACAATGAATAAAACAGGGTTAGAAGTCTTACTATGATATCAATTCAGACAATCCATTTTTCCAAGGCTAGAATCCTTGATTATAAAATACCAAGGGATTAATATGTGCAGTTAATCTAAATGATAGGGTGAGAAAAGCGTGGGTTAAAGATCACACGACAGTGAAAAACAGACGTTAAAAAGAGAAAATGGCATTTGCTAGTTCACATTTGCATTCATGTTCTTATATTTCTCATGCAGTCACAAGAGATTGAAAGGTTCTATTTGAATATTTGTTGACAGGAAATAATCAAAGTATGTAAATGTTTACTCGCAGGAATTTAATCACTACAACAAGGACAGCAAAATTTACGGCCGGTACGTAATTATATCGTTTATTTCAGAGGCAAAAATATCAGATGTGTATATATATATATATATTATATATATATATATATATATATATATATATAAATATATATACACACATATATATGTATATCATCATCATCATCAAGGGGCTAACGCCGACGGGGGCGCATGGCCGCATCCACCCTTCGCTTCCAGCCACGAGGATCCCTCGAGGCGAGTCTCCAGGCCCATGGCCCATCTCTAATTCCTCACGACAGGTCTCGTCGAGCTGCCCAAGCCATGATCTCCTAGGCCGTCCCACAGGTCTCCTCCACCCAGGGTTGTCTCGCAGAGAGACAACCTGGTGGGCAGGGTCGTCCATAGGGAAGCGAGCTAAGTGGCCATATAGCCTGAGTTGGCGATCCCGGATTATGCAAGTAACAGGTCCCATGCCAGTCTCACGGTGTAACCGCCGGTTGGACACTTGGTCCTGCCAACCGTACCCCATGATCCGGCGAAGGGACTTGTTACAAAAGGCATCAAGGCGAGACTCCAAGACGCTGGATAGCGTCCAGGTTTCGCTTCCATAGAGCAAAACTGGCAGTATCAAGGCCTTGAAGACACGCAGCTTGGTCCTTCTGCATAGGTACCGACATATCCAAACGCTCTTGTTGATCGAGATCATGGCTCCTGTTGCCAGACCAATCCGTCTACTGACTTCCTGGTCTGACAACCCAGAGATATGGACTATGCTACCAAGGTATGTAAAACTTTCTGTAACTTCAACGTCCTCGCCGCAAGCATGGATCGACTGAACGGGTTCCCCTAACAGGCCCCCAAAGTCCTGGATCTTGGTCTTGGTCCAGGAGACCTCTAGGCCTAGGGGCTTCGCCTCATTGCTAAATGCATCAAGAGCCGCCACAAATGCCTCCAGGGACTCAGATAGGATGGCAACATCGTCGGCAAAGTCAAGGTCTGAGACCTTAATATTGCCTAGTGTTGCTCCACACTGACTTTGGCTAGTAGCTCTGCCCATTATCCAGTCCATACAGGTGTTGAAAAGTGTTGGTGCAAGGACGCAGCCTTGCCTCACCCCTGAGTTAACAGGGAAGAAGTTCGACATACCCCCACCACACTTTACAGCACTCTCAGTACCAGTATAGAGGCTTGCTATCAGGCCAATAACCTGTGTCGGAATTCCCCTGAGCCTCAGGATCTCCCATAGCGATTCCCGATGCACTGAGTCAAACGCCTTCTTGAGGTCGATGTAGGCTGCAAGCAACCCCGCCCCAAACTCACGACGCCCCTCCACAATTACTCAAAGCGCTAGAAATACGGTCTATCGTGGACTTGCCAGGAGTAAATCCAGACTGCTCCGGTCTCTGATGCCTCAGTAGGTGGTTTCGGATCCGTTTCAGAAGGATGTGGGCGAGAACCTTGCCTGGTATGCTGAGCAGTGTAATGCCACGGTAGTTGCTACAATCCCCACGATCCCCTTTCCCCTTCCAGAGAGGGATGATCACGCCCCTCAGCAGGTCAGGGGGAATGGTACCAGACTGCCAGATGGCAGTCAGGACTGTATTTCAGGCCCCGAGCCATAGGTTCACCCCAGCCTTTAGCAGTTCAAGCAGGATATCACATATGCCTGCCCGCTTTCCCACTCTTCAGCTTTTGGGAAAACGCCACCTAACCTCTGTTAGGGTAGGAGGTTCCTCGCTGATGGGTGGGTCCGGAACAGGCACTGAGACATCGCTTGCATCCAAGCTAACTGTTGGAGGGTCTACCTGGTACAACTGTTCAAAAAACTCAGCCCAACGTTCACGAACCCCAACATGATCTGAGATGATCCGTCCATCCGCTGATCGGACTGCAGTCATCTGTGTAGGAGGGCTTAGGGTTCAGTTTTCTCAGGGCTTGGCAGGTCGGGCGAAGGTCATTTACCAAGAAATGGCCTTCGACCTCCTCAGCAAGATCCTGATGAACTGTTCCTTGTCCTTCTCAGCAGTGTCCGAGCTCTACGCACCATGGAACGACGCAAGACTTGATTCCCATTCTATATATTATAATATATTTATAATATATATATAATATATATATATATATATATATAATATACACAATTAAATACATATAATATATTATATAATATATTATAATGTATATGCATATATAATATAATATATATATTTTATATATCTATTATATTATAGTATATATATATTTAGTATATTATATATGTTGTGTTGTGTGTTGTGTTATGTGTGTGTGTTTGTGTGCGTGTGTGTGTGTGTGTATCTATTTATCTATTTTTTTACCTATCTAGCTTTGCTAGTTTGCATATATTATATATATAATATATAATATATATAACTATATAATATATTTTTATATTTTATATATATATCTATATAATAAATTATAATAACATATATATATATATATGTATGTTATAATATATCATATTATTATATATTAAAATATAATTAATTTTTATAATATTAATAATAAATATATATAATTTGAAAATGTAATAACAAACCCACACACACACACAACACATATAATATATATATATATAATTTTTATATATAATATATAATATATATTAAAATATATATATTAAAAAATATACATGTGTATACTATGGCACACACACACACACACACACACAAACACACACACCACACAAAACACACACACACAAACACCACACAATATATATATATATATATATATAATATTATATATATCATATAAAATATATATATTATATATATATATATATATATTAATATATTTTTTAAAATTTTATATTTTTTAGAAACATTAAATTTTATATGAAAATTTTATAATTACATATTAAATTTAAAATAGAACACACACACAACACACACAACACCCACACAACACCCAAAAAATATATATATATAAATATATATAATAATATATAATATATATAATAAAATATTTTAAAATATATATAAAAATATATTAATTTTTATAATTATTATATATATATATAAAATTAAACAATTCATGTGTATATCTATTGCACACACCACACACACACACACACACACCAAACCCCCCCACACACACCCCAACACCCACACCACACATATAATATATAATATATTATTAATATATATTATAATAGATAAATGATAGATATAATAATAATAGATAGTAGATAGCAGTTATATGATAATAAAATGGTATTATATAATTTATATATTATTATAAAATTAATTATATAATCAAAATAGATAGTAATAAATGTAAATGATAGTCGACAGCTAGATATCATAATTATATTATATTATATTAATTATAATAATATATAAATATTATAAACACACACGCCCCAACAACCCCAAAACCCCCAAACCACAACCAACGCCATACACCACAACAACACACACACACACACACACACCACAATATATTAAATATATAAATATTTATATTATAATGATAGATGTATAGAGAGAGAAAGGGGGAAAGAGAGAAAAATACACAACAAAAAACACATACACACACACAACACACACACACATAATGAGTATATATAAATAATATATTTATATATAATATATTATATATATATATAATATAATATATATATTATTTTTTGTGTGGGGTGTGGTGTTGTTGTGGGGTTTTGTGTGGTTGTTTGGGTGTTTTGGTGTGGTGTGTGTGTGTGTGGTTGTGTGGTGGTGGTGTGGGTGTGTGTGTGTGTGTGTATTTATAGTTATATATATTCATCTAGCTGTCTGACTATCTATCGGTCGTGATCAAAATTTTCACCCCATATCGCCCAGGAAAAACTGGCCCTAGTATCCCAAAAACCACAAAGCAAACAGCAGCACTGCAAAGGGGCACGAAACGGGTCGGGACACCCCCTCCAGAACATGATTAGAAATGAAATCCCCTTGCAATTTTAAGAAAAAAGTGAAAAATAAGTAGTTTAGAGACTCAGAAATGCAGCCCCAAAAAAATGCGCATAAGGGGATTTAGTGCGGGGGTGGTAAATAATTCCGCGAAAGTGGGGATGGCGCCGGGGGGAAACCCGCCAACCCCCGGGAAAAAGAAGGGCGGGCGGGGGTTCGCCAAGGCAACACGTTTCCCCTTTGGTTTTTACCTATTTTTCTGAACTTTTGTGACGGACTCCCATCGACAGGGGGGTTAAAAAAGCCCTGTGGCTAAATTAAAAGGAAAAGAAAATTTATTTTGGGTTCGTGCATTGTACCGTCACTCTCTTAGTAAAACACCGAACTCACTTTTTTATTTCTTTGTCCGATTTTAATTTTTTTTCCTTTTGTTTATTTTTAATAAATTCAGTGCGTATAAGAAAAAGCATTTAGAGCTACACATAAAGTGATTCGGCAGTAATGGCCCCAACACTGTGTTTTTAGGTGAACAAGGGATTTTTAAATCGAGTTGATTATGATTTTTCCCTTGTTCACGAGTCATGCACGCGCCATTTACCCCCCACATACCCCGCTCCCCTCTCTTCCGCTCTCTCTCGCTCTCGCTCTCTTCCCTCTCTCTCGCTCTCGCTCTCTTCCCCTCTCTCTCGCTCTCGCTCTCTTTCCCCCCCTCTCTCTCGCTCTCCTCTTTCCGCTCTCTTCCCCCCTCTCTTCTCTCTCGTTCACTCACTCTCTCTCTTTTCACTCCTCTCTCGTTTTTCACTCTTCTCTCTTTTTCCCACTCTCTCTCGTTCACTCACTCTCACGCTCTCGTTTCACCCCCCGCTCTCGCTCTTCTTTTGCACACGCCCCACGCAAGGCCCGTCACCAGAAAAGACACAAGGGAAAATTTTCCCTGTTAGACCCCTTTATCAGTGTTTGGGTTTTCTTGGATTCTCTCAGTTATTAGATTCCCTCTTGGCCATTTACTTTAACTAAACGACCACAGTGCTACCGCATATGAAAAGATAGAAAACTCGGAAAAACAAAATTAAATTAAAAACCCCTTGGGGGGGGATAAGCCC
>NC_051387.1:22298322-22300822 GCF_015228065.2 Penaeus monodon
GCTCCAAAGATTTACTTTGGAGGGGAGTCTCCTCAACAGACCCCTCACTCCTACTCCGTTTCTGATGGAACAACTCACCAGAGGCAGTGTCAGCAATTTGGGACTGAGGGTTAAAGGAAGTGGCAGAGTGTGTGTTGTATGAAGCATTGGAAGGCAAGGGTTGGTGGGAAAGAGGATGGGCTAGAACCGAAGTAAAGGACCTACCTGGCTGTGCAAACAGCACACGGGCACATCGCTCTGCCTCTGGAAAACTAACTTTCTCCTTGCTCCTTTTCACCAATACTTCCTTTTCAAATTTGTACCTTTTACATTGCTTTGAAGAAGCTTCATGAGCTTCTTTGCAGTGGTAACAGCATATTGGACCTGGACAGTTGTCATCTCCTTGATGACCTGTTGTACCACACTTAACACATATTCTTGGTTGCCCATTTTCTTTAAAACGGCAAGAGTTGGCTCCATGTCCATAACCCTGGCAGTGGAAGCACCGCATAGGGTTGGGCACATATGGCTTTACCTTGAGGTGGGACCATGCTAACTTAACCGATTCTGGAAGGACTAACGTGTTAAAAGTTAGAAGAAGAGCTGGTGTCGACTGTTCCAAACCATCAACTTTCTTCTTAAAACGTTTTACTGCCACTACATTAAAATTCTCTAGTTCCTCTAACAGTTTCTCCTCAGAATACCTCATCAGGTCTCGGGAAAAAACAATTCCCTTACACTGATTGAGGGTTTTGTGAAGAGAACATGAAACTTGAGCCCCAGGAATGTCCATATCGCACGCAGACGGTCACTCTCGTCTGGTGACGAAACCTCAGCTATCAGGCTACCATCTCGCTGTGGGGTGATGCGAGGATCACGTTGACATAGTTCAACAATTTTTCGATGTACTTCAAAAATATCAAGATCCATGATTGATACATCATCAATGGTCTTCACTACTAAGTACTTACTATATGAAATGCTTTCATATTTACCAGGTAAGATTTCCTTAGAGGATTGAGGAGGACTTTTCCCCTTCTTACCTGGTTTGGGAGCCCAGGAACCATTACGATTCCCATTCTTACCCTTTGGAAGCTGGAAAGGTTCCAAAGTGACATGTGATGTTCCAGAGGTAATGGTCGGGGGATTGCGTATGTCGTCAGGGAGAGAGCTAGATCTTTGTAAATTTGTAGTACTCATACAAATTGGAATTCTTCATTTCCTCACCTCCCCACCCACCATGGAGTCCAATGAGGGGAAGCTATAGTTGCGGCTCAAAATCTCCCAACAGCCACAGGGGTAGTGAGGAAATATACGCAGCCACTATTACAGTACTGATGGCAGTCGCGGGACCTATGCGCTACCGACTGAATAGTGTCTGCTTGACCCTAGCCATATTTGACCAGCCGATTGACTTGACCAGACCTTGATCAAGCCACCCATCTAACCAGAATAAAGGACTAAAGAGGTGTGTTGCTAGCTGCAGGGTGCAGCGTGCAGTATCACTCAACCTCCAGAACTCCTGTCTCTTGGTAATACGGGATGCCACGCACGGCAATTACACGTGGGAGAGTTCTCCCTGGTCCAAGAGGAATGAACCAGGGTGGGGGGCACCATCCCCTCTCTTAGGCCTTGGTGCCCAGGAAGCCATATTGTCTCATCCCTCACTGGTGACCCCTCCAGTATTGGTAGCCCTCTGGTCCGGCTCACCAGATCATTGGGACCTCAAGCCCCCCCACCGTGGCAAGGCGGCTTCCGTTAGGGGGGTTTAGGTATGGGAGTAAAAACTGATTTTACCCAGTCTTCTGGCCATCTTCCAAATTTTCGTACAAAGTTTGTAGAAGAAGTATTCAACACTTTCGCCAGCATTCTTGATTAGTTCTGTTATTTCATCTATTACCAGGCTCTTGTTATTCTTTAATTCTTTTATGGCTTTTATAACTTCGTCTAGTAGTG
This sequence comes from Penaeus monodon, assembly GCF_015228065.2. Classification (NCBI taxonomy): domain Eukaryota; kingdom Metazoa; phylum Arthropoda; class Malacostraca; order Decapoda; family Penaeidae; genus Penaeus; species Penaeus monodon. The sequence continues at coordinate 22,300,258 of NC_051387.1, forward strand.
GCGGTGGTTCATCTTCGCTGTCATTGAGTCTGATTAATGTTGTTGTTAGATCTTTATTCTTTTTGTATAGATTAGAACAATATTGATTCCATCTATCTTTGACTTCATTTCCATCACATAAAACAAGTCCATCTTCAGTTTTGAAGTGTCCATTGTAGGTTTAAATTTTCGTGTAATGTTTCGTACTCCTTGGTAGAGTTCTTTAGTTGTCTTATTGACAGAACAGTTTTTAATTCTCTGGCAATGTTCATTTAAATATTTTTCTTTATCACGTTGCAATAATCTTTGAATTTTTTTATTCTGTTTTTTGTAAATTACTTCTTCAACTGGATTATTGATACCCTTTGATTTTAGGCATCTTGTTTCAATTTCACTTGGTGTAGTTTCTTAGCAGGGACTCAGCAGGAGTTTTTTTTCCTTCTTCCCACAACTCATTTGGTTTTATCATCTTTACATTGATTGAGTACTTCAAAATTTGTTTGACACTGTAATTCTGTAATTGTTATCAAGAGTTTTTTAGTCGAGCTTTAGAGGTGGTGTTGGACGCTCCCTTTTTTGAGTCTGA
>NC_051387.1:22363322-22365822 GCF_015228065.2 Penaeus monodon
ATATATATATATATATATATATATATATATATATACGTGTGTGTGTGTGTGTGTGTGTGTGTGAAGACGCGCTTGAGAAGGTTAACATCAAGCTGCCTGGTCTCAAAACGCGTGTTAGAATACGGTTTGTAGACCATATGCATATAAAGTCTTTGATAAGCATGACGACTTTTTACAATGTGTTATCTCATGTTCATTTTGAAACTTTAGGATGGCGTTCTTGATTTTTTTCGTACTTTCTCAAGTCCCTTTACCATGCATATAATTACATGTTTGTTTTAGAAATTTAACCTTAAAACATATGGAAGTATATGCAAAGTATCCAATCTGTCGACACTGGTGCATTTCCTCTGCAAATTTACAGAAAACAACTTAAAAGCGTAGTGACACACCTTGGAAGCTATTGTTATGATTGTATCTGACGACGCTTCAGTTTCATAGTATCTCGGAATAGGGCAGGGGTGTCCTAACGAAAGTTGAGTGTGCTTGCTACGCCATCCAGGCCAGATTCAATTTTTTGAGTGTCAAGAATATGCTTGCACATGTACATAGACAAACAGAATAGATAATGGACAGACAGAAGAAAATAATTATTCATTAAAGTTATTAATAAATGCCAATAATAAGGAATGAAATAAGTAATATTACATTTCTGTAACGACGATATCTATGATAGTGGCTGATAATCATCATGGCGATGACAGCACCGTTCCTGGTATCATCAATTATAATTTACAGGACAAGAGTAATGATATAAATAAGAATAAGAAATGAGCTAAAAATAATTAATATACTAATACAAATAACAGTGAGAGGGAAAATGATCATTAGATAATTACAATCACCGCTACCAAGACAACTCCATTATGAGGACGACATGAATTATATTGATGATATCATAGCATATGCAGCTGTTTTCAGTTGTCACTGCTAGGGAGACCCTGCTGTTGCCCTCCTTGCCGGAAACAGGATAGCAGAGAGCAAATCTGATAAACATCCAGAATACCTATATCCAATGCACTCTTAGTTAAACATCTCATTGCAAATAGCCTTCACGAATTAAAACCTAAAACCTAAACAGAAATGAGAACGAAGTACATCTCAAGAACGGTGTTTAGGGGACAGCACTATAAAGTCGCAAATGAACAATACATAAAATGCCCAGACTAAGCTCGGTGTGGAAGCAAAAGGTTCGAACCGAGAACTCCCGTTCCCTTTGTTAAAGTTGATGTGACTCGAGCTCTTGGCGTGTGCATAAGAGATGGGTTCACGAGAGTATTATTAACAAGGCCAGATGAAGGGGTTCAGCTGCTAACGGGACTTTGGGTCGTATATTTAGCTACGCATATATAAGGAAAATGACTGTGAAGCAGTTCTAGGAAGGAGCGCATGGAATTCCAATAGATTGAATTTTTTCTCGTGTATCTGAGCCCTTGAATTTAAATGGTGAAGATCATATTTTTAGAGATAAATATGAAAACCAAAGTTGAATGCATTCGATAAGAGGATGTAAATTCAAGAGCCCATAACGTCAGTGAAAAACTGAAACAATATATATCAAATGGATAAAAACGATATATATATATATATATATATATATATATATATATATATATATATATATATATATATATTTATTTATTTATTTATATGTGTGTGTGTGTCTTTGTGTGTGTGTGTGTGTGTGTGTGTCTTTGTGTGTGTGTGTGTGTGTGTGTGTCTTTGTGTGTGTGTGTGTGTTATATATATACATATATATAATATATATATATATATATATATATATATATATATATATATATATATATATATATATATATATATATATATATATGCACACACACACACACACACACACACACGCACATACACACACACACAAACACAAACACACAAATACACACACATATATATATATGTTTTTGTCTATATATGTATATATAATGTATATATGTATATATATATATATATATATATATATATATATATATATATATATATATATATATATATATATATATATATATATATGCATTTATTTATATATATATATATTTTTTTTTTTTTTTTTTGTATGGTGCCTTTTCAGATTCTGAAACTGGCTGTCACAGCATGATACTTAATTGTACTTTCATGCTGTGATGATCTTGGAGTGAGTACGTGGTAGGGTCCCCAGTTCCTTTCCACGGATAGTGCCGGTGTCACCTTTTAGGTAATCATTCTCTCTATTTACCCGGGCTTGGAACCAGCACTGACTTGGGCTAGTGTGCCCACCCAGTGGCTTCGTAGGCAGTCGAGGTGAAGTTCCTTGAACAAAAGGAACAACGCGCCGGCCGGTGACTCGAACCCTCGAACTCAGATTGCCGTCGTGAATGTCTTGAGTCCGATACTCTATCCACTCGGCCACCGCGGCCTCATATATACATATGCATATAATATTAAAATTTTTATTATATATATATATATATATATATATATATATATATATATATATATATAT
>NC_051387.1:22423322-22425822 GCF_015228065.2 Penaeus monodon
ACTACTCAGTACCCCAATGTTAAAATTTCGATAATTATGTGTAAAAAATAAATAAATAAATAAATAATGATGATAATAATAATAATATCAGACACCATTTTTTCATATTATAATCATTCCTTAAATTCAAATAATAGGTCAAAATTTCAGTAATTCCCCAGAAATTTCAAAAGCTCTGGCAACACTACCTTCAAGCCATACCCCCTCCCCCCTCATCGTTTCTGGCAGCTTTACTGTTCGCACAGGATATGCACTGAGCGAGCGAGCCTCCCCCCTCCCCCTGTCTCTCTCGTATAAAGCAGAGCCAGTGGTTCAATACACTCTCAGCTCTCAGTGTTGAAAAATAAAAAGAGCGGGGGTCAATAGAAAATCTAAAATTCCATTGGGGGTCGGCGAATTCAAAAAAACTGAGAAAACTTGAATTAAACAATCTCTATTCTTGACAGCTGCAAATCACAGATGCCAGAACCTCCTCGGATTTCATGACTTTGACTTTGACGTAGGCGGTTCCGAATTCAAATCAGAGGTTTAAAGTTACATTTACAATAATTAGCAACTTCACATCGGCTTACATCATACACCTGATTCATAAAAGTGACATTTAAAGAAATAATCATATTATTACATTACATAATCACTGCATCATTGTACAGAATGTATAGAACAAATAAAGCAAATTATTAATATAATGAATGTATATTGCTGACATTCATAATTGAATTAATGTTTAAAGCCATTTCAAAAGTTTACTGATACACTAAGAAGACATGTGTAACATTTTTTATAAATATTATACCAACAAACGACATTTCAAAATTACTTAAATCAAATATCACACTTAGTTTATGAGTTTAACTTTATTCCTTGTTAATTTGTTACAAGATGAAAGAACAACAAAATTTTGCCTAGAAAGAGAAGGAGAGAGAGAGGCAGACGGAATGACAGACAGACAGACATATAGATCTGTTTCGAGCAGACTGCGACAAACACTGTTAAGAGAAGAACGCGGGGGACTCGCTGACTCACCCGAGGAGGCCAAGCAAAGGCCAAGCAGTAGATCCGAGAATTACTGTCAGCTTCAGACAAGGCGGAGCCGTCACGGAAGACGAGCTGAAATGAAGCGTCTGGTCTCAGGATACTCCAGCTCAGTAATGAATTGAGGATTCTGGAGTATCTCCAATTTCTGCGTAACTCGAAGGTCTCTTTTGACAAATTCGGAAAGGCATGAATTATATATATATATATAATAATATTATTATAATATATATATATATATATATATATATTATATATATATATATATATATATATATATATATATATATATATATTATATATATAATATATATATATATATAATATATATATAATATACAATACACATATAAAAAATATAACTAATAATGCATACTATCATATAATAACATAATAATATACATACATAAATATAATACACATACACACACACTAAATCACATACACACAATCATCACAACATAACACACACACACACACACACACATATATATAACATAAAAAATACATAATCATATAATATATAATAATAAATACATAATACAAACAATACGAAAATACTGATACATAATACAACTAATACAAGCAACAATACAACACACACACCACACACACCAACACACACCACACGACACATATATATATATATATATATAATATAGATATATGATATAGATATATATAGATATATAGATATAGATAATATGATATATATATAAGTAGTTGATATGATTGTATAATATAATATATATATATATATATATATATATTTAAATATATATATATAATATATATATATATATTATATATATATGATATATATATATATATATATTAATATAATATATTATATAATATCATATATATATATATATATATATATGTATGTGTGTGTGTGTGTGTGTGTGTGTGTGTGTGTGTGTGTGTGTGTGTGTGTGTGTGTGTGTGTGTGTGTGTGTTACAGGAATGTTGTGAAATCAGGGATTTCACGAAATCCCTCAAATTTTCTGCAAATTCATGAAACCACTGTTTCACTCAGGGATTTCGTGAATTTACTGAAATATCCAGGAAATTCACGAAATCCCTGAAATACTATCCTTGCTTTTACATTATCTTATACTTAATTACTGGATGGCTTCAGGAAGACTATGAAATCGGAAAATATATTTTGATAAACGTTTTTTTTTTTAGTTCATGCCCATGAGTTGCTTTATATTGGCATTCTGTCTCTACCTAGTTGGGTAATTATATAAGTTTAAGTGAATGGTAAAACAATCTGGTACTATGGTAGAAAAACCCACAATGTAAAACCAGATTAAAACTGCATACTGATATGTACATACACTTCTCATACCATCCTCTCCATGTAAAGAGAGGTGTTGCCACTTCGCAGTTCCTCCGCATCTGTGACCCCCAGTACCTGGATGGAGAGATCGACCTCCTGCATCTGTTTGTTCTCAAAACT
>NC_051387.1:22438322-22448322 GCF_015228065.2 Penaeus monodon
GTGTGTGTGTGTGTGTGTGTGTATGTGCGCATACATACATACTCTGGCACTTTCAGCACGATTCGAAATTTTGGTTCTGTTACATGGGTATATCCAGATGGAAACTCGATAAGATGAATGAAGTATAACCAGAATTTTGTTAAGAAAGAAATTGCTTAGTATTTGGGAGTTTTTATCATCAGCTTCACTTTTCTATGATTTTTCTTGAAATGAACAGAAAATGCAGCGAGGAAATGGATTTTCTAAGAAGTCCCTATTGTCTAGCTGGCTTTGATTGCGGTCCTATTGCTTCGTTACTTCAATCAATTTATCGCAATTTTCATCACATTTTCACCTGTTTTACAAAGAGTACTTTTTTGTTGTTGTTGTTGAGTAAATGATTTTTTCAAGGAAATTAATTTTGAGATGTAACTTGAAGATGTTTTTTGCAGTCTAATTACCTACTTATCATTAAAAAGCAGTATTTGATTACTTAGGACCAATTGAAGTTGACTTTTATATGTATGAGTATGTGTATGATCCCTGATCCTAGACTGAGTATGAGACAGAGTGAGAGTTGTTCTCCACGAAGGTGGTTACAGCTGCGATAAAATTGCCAGAAGGATGAAAGTGGCATGGTCTACTGTGCAGGATATATATAGGAAGCACAAAGAAACAGGAATAGTGAATGGCAGGGAAGGCAGTAGTGTACATACTTATATATATAGCTAGATAGATAGATAGATAGATAGATAGATAGATAGATAGATAGATAAGGCCGCGGTGGCCGAATGGTTAGAGCGTCGGACTCAACACTGTCACGACGGCAATCTGAGTTCGAGGGTTCGAGTCACCGGCCGGCGCGTTGTTTCCTTGGGCAAGGAACTTCACCTCGATTGCCTACCTAGCCACTGGGTGGCCAAGCCAGCCCAAGTCAGTGCTGGTCCCAAGCCCGGATAAATAGAGAGAATGACACGGGCCAAGTCAGTGCTGGTCCCAAGCCCGGATAAAATAGTGAGAATGATTACCTAAAAAGGTAACACCAGTACTCTCCGTGGAAAGGAACTGGGGACCCTACCACGTACTCACTCCAAGAGCATCACAACATGAAAACTACAATTAAGTATCATGCTGTGACCACGGCGGCTCAGACATGAACCTACCGTTAAAAGAAGATAGATAGTTAGATAGATATGTGTGTGTGTGTGTCTATACATTTTAATACATACACACTAGTAACACGGGGCTGAACATACACTAGTAACACGGGGCTGAACATGCACTAGTAACACGGGGGTGAACACACTAGTAACACGGGGGTCAACATACTACACGGGGGTGAACACACTAGTAACACGGGGGTGAAGACACTAGGGGGTAACACGGGGGTGAACACACTAGTAACACGGGGGGTGAACACACTAGTAACACGGGGGTGAACACACTAGTGACATGGGAAGTGGACACATACTGGTACACACACACACACACACACACCACACACACACACACACACACACACACGCAATTATATATATATATATATATATATATATGGGGCCGCGGTGGCCGAATGGTTAGAGCGTCGGACTCAAGACTGTCACGACGGCAATCTGAATTCGAGGGTTCGAGTCACCGACCGCCGCGTTGTTCCCTTGGGCAAAGAACTTCACCTCGATTGCCTACCTAGCCACTGGGTGGCCAAGCCAGCCCAAGTCAGTGCTGGTCCCAAGCCCGGATAAATAGAGAGAATGACACGGGCCAAGTCAGTGCTGGTCCCAAGCCCGGATAAATAGAGAGAATGATTACCTAAAAGGTAACACCAGCACTCTCCGTGGAAAAGAACTGGGGACCCTACCACGTACTCACTCCAAGAGCATCACAACATGAAAACTACAATTAAAGTATCATGCTGTGACCACGGCGGCTCAAACATGAACCTACCGTTAAAAAAAATATATATTTTTTTTTTTTTTTTTTTTTTTTTTTTTTTTTTTCTTTTTTTTTTTTTTTTTTTTTAAGTGCCCTGTCCCACAAGGACGTTGGCGATCATGGATTTCCATGATTTTCTTGGCAATTTAGAGCGGTGGTTTGCCATTGCCTTCCGCCCGGTGTTTTTATCTAGTCACCTTCTCTATTTACCCGGTTCTGGGACCAGCACTGACTTGGGCTGGCTTGCCCACCCAGTGGCCAGGTAGGCAATCGAGGTGAAGTTCCTTGCCCAAGGAAACAACGCTCCGGGCCCGGTGACTCGAACCCTCGAAATCAGATTGCCGTCGTGCCAGTTTTGAGTCCAACGCTCTAACCATTCGGCCACCGCGGCCCCATATATATATATATATAGATATATATAATATATATATATTATATATATTTTATATGGGGACGCGGTGGCCGAATGGTTAGAGCGTCGGACTCAAGACTGTCACGACGGTAATATGAGTTCGAGGGTTCGAGTCACCGGCCGGCGCGTTGTTTTCCCTTGGGCAAGGAACTTCACCTCGATTGCCTGCCTAGCCACTGGGTGGCCAAGCCAGCCCAAGTCAGTGCCGGGTAAATAGAGATGGTGACTCGATAAAAAAAAAACAAAAAAACACCAGGCGGAAGGCAATGGCAAACCACCGCTCTAAATTGCCAAGAAAAAATCATGGAAGCCCATGATCGCCAAAGCCGCGGTGGCCGAATGGTTAGAGCATCGGACTCAAGACTGTCACAACGGCAATCTGAGTTCGAGGGTTCGAGTCACCGGCCGGCGCGTTGTTCCCTTGGGCAAGGAACCTCACCTCGATTGCCTACCTAGCCACTGGGTGGCCAAGCCAGCCCAAGTCAGTGCTGGTCCCAAGCCCGGATAAAATAGAGAGAATGATTACCTAAAAAAAAAGGTAACACCGGCACTCTCCGTGGAAAGGAACTGGGGACCCTACCACGTACTCACTCCAAGAGCATCACAACATGAAAACTACAATTAAGTATCATGCTGTGACCACGGCGGCTCAGACATGAACCTACCGTTAAAAGAAGAAGACATATATATATATATATATCATCAATAATGGCATGCTCATGTTTGAGCAGCCGTGGACCTCTCCACCATCCTTCGCCACTCAACTCGATCTTGCGTTTTTCTTTCCACTTGTACCAGCGACAGCCCGCAAATATCTTTGATGTTGTCGCTCAGTCTTGTCTTCGGTTTGCCTCTTCCTCTGTTTCCTATCACCATCCCTGTCAGCAAGTTTTTCTCAATACTTTTACTTCTTATCACACGACCAATAAACTTTAGTTTCCTTTTGTTCAAGATGTCCAATAGCCGGTCTTTACAATTTATTTATTTTTCTCAGCACTTCATCATTCGCCTGTAACTGTAACTCGTCTGTAACACCACATTTCAAAACTATTGACCTTTTTCTTATCTATCTTCTTCAGCACCCAACACTCAGAACCATATGACGCAATTGGGAAAACTAATGAGTTCAATAACCTCAGCTTTGTCCGTAAGGTAATGCTTTGGTCTTTCCAGATGGCGTTTTTGGCAATGGTAATTCTTCTTTTTATCTCCGGTGAATCATCATATGTATTAGTTAAAATAGCTCCAAGATAAGTGAACTCTTTCACATTTTCCACAACCACTCCATTGATTGTAACATGTTCATTGTTCATTGCCGGTTATCTTCGAATCTTCATGATCTTCGTTTTCTTAGCATTAAGAAACAAACCAGCCTTTTCGCTTGCTTCTCTAACTTTATCTAGCAGTTGTTGTAGTTCAATGATACTGCTGGCAATTAAAACTATATCATCGGCGTATCTATATATATAATATATGCTGCATTTCCTGATACAGATAACTTGCAGTCTTTTTTTTTCTTTCTTTCTTTCTTTCTTTCTTTCTTTTTGTCCCTTTGATGATTTTCTGTGCGTGTGTGTGTGTGTATTACGTCACGGGTGACAAACTGTATTGGTGGGCAACAGCTTGCTCCTCATATTCTTTCGCCCAGGTCAGACTCTACATTCTTTCTGTGAAGGTGAGTTGTCTCTTGCCACTGGAGAAGACCCTCCAGTGACACTGCACAGCGTCGACACAAACACAGAGAGTGGCAGTTATCAGTTATAAAGCTACAGTCCTTAAACACACACACACACACATTCATACACGTATATATCATCATCAATAACGGTATGCTCATGTTTGAGCAGCCGTGGACCTCTCCACCATCCTTCGCCACTAAACTCGATCTTACGCTTTTCTTTCCACTTGTACCATCGACAGCCCGCAAATATCTTTGATATTGTCGCTAAGTTTTGTCTTTGGTTGCCTCTTCCTCTGTTTCCTGTCACCATTCCTGTCAGCAAGTCTTTCTCAATACTTTTACTTCTCAGCACATGACCAATAAACTTTAATTTCCTCTTGTCAAGATGTCCAACAGCCGGTCTTTACAATGTATTTTTCTCAGCACTTCACATTCGTCTGCTTCTCTGTCCAGCTAATACGCAGTACTCGTCTGTAACACCACATTTAAACCTATGATCTTTTTCTTGTCTATCTACTTCAGCACCCAACACTCAGAACCATATGATGCAATTGGGAAAAACTAATGGTTCAATAACCTCAGCTCTGTCCGTAAGGTAATGCTTCGGTTTTTCCAGATTATTGAGAGCAATTGTGGCGTTTTTGGCAATGGCAATTCTTCTTTTATCTCCGGTGAATCATCATATGTATTAGTTAAAACAGCTCCAAGATAAGTGAACTTTTTCACATTTTCCACAATCAACCCACTGATGTAACATGTTCATCATTGTTCATTGCCGGTTATCTTCGAATCTTCATGATATTAGTTTTCTTGACATTAAGAAACAAGCCAGCCTTTTCGCTTGCTTCTCTAACTTTATCTAGTAGTGTTGTAGTTCAGTGATACTGCTGGCAATCAAAAACTATATCATCGGCGTACCTCAGATTTGATATTTTGTATCCTCCAACATCCACAGTTCCTTCAAAATTCTCTAGAGCACCTCTCATAATTGTTTCAGAAATATGTTAAGAGGGCGGAGACAGAATGCAACCCTATGCACTGTTTGTTTGTTGTTTGACTTCGAACCATTCTGTTAACCCATGAGTTTTTCTTACAGCAGCTTTTTGTTGGTCATACATGTCTTTTATCAGTTGGATGATGTGTTTTGGAAATTTCATATCGTCATGTTATTCCAGAGGATATCGTGATCAACAGTATCAAAAGCTTTCACATAATCGATGAAACACAGGTATAGGTCTTTTTGATTTTCTCTGTTTTTCTCTATGATCAATTTTAGATTTAGAATCTGGTTTCTGGTACCTTTTCCAGGGCGAAAACCTGCTTGTTCGTCTGCAATTTCCTCTCTTAACTCAACTTCATTCTTTCAGCAATAATTTTTCAACAAAAATTTTGCTGCTGTGATTATTAATCCCATTGTCCTATTTTTGTTGCATTGGAGTGCATCACCTTTTTTAGGTATGGGAGTAAAGATTGATTTTACCCAGTCTTCTGGCCATCTTCTTTTATTCCATATTTTTGTACAGAGTTTGTAGAAGAAGTATTCAACACTTTTGCCAGCATTCTTAATTAGTTCTGCTGTTATTTCATCTATTCCGGGGCTCTTGTTATTATTTACTTCTTTTATGGCATCTTCGTTGTCACTGAGTCTAATTAATGTTGTTGTTAGATCTTTATTCTTTTTGTATAAGTTTGGAACAATATTGATTCCATCTATCTTTGACTTTTTTTCCATCATATAAAACAAGTCCATCTTCAGTTTTCATAGTGTCCATTGTAGGTTTAAATTTTCGTGTGATGTTTCGTACTCCTTGGTAGAGTTCTTTAGTTGTCTTATTGATAGAACAGTTTTCAATTCTCTGGCAATGTTCATTTAAATATTTTTCCTTATCTTGTCGCAATAATCTCTGAATTTTTGTATTTTGTTTTTTGCAAATTACTTTTTCAACTGGATTATTGATACCCTTTGATTTTAGGCATCTTCTTGTTTCAATTTCACTTAGTGTTTTTTCAGATATCCAGGGGGAATTTGTCTTTTCTTTTTGGCGATAGTTTCTAAAGCAGTGCTCAGCAGGAGTTCTTTTCCTTCTTCCCACAACTCATTTGGTGTTTTATCATCTTCAAAATTGATTGAGTATTTCAAATTTGTTTGACACTGTAATTCTGTAATTGTTATCAAGAGTTTTGTAGTCGAGCTTTAGAGGTGGTGTTGGACGCTCCATCTTCTTGGGCAAGAAACTTCACCTTGATTGCCTACCAAACCACTGGGTGGCCAAGCCAGCCCAGGTCAGTGCTGGTCCCAAGCCCGGATAAAATAGAGAGAATGATTACCTAGAAGGTAACACCGGCACTCTCCGTGGAAAGGAAACTGGGGACCCTACCACATACTCACTCCAAGAGCATCACATGAAAAAATGCAGTTGGGTATCCCTGCTGTGACCACGGGGGCTCAGACATGAACCTACCGTTAAAGAAGAATATATATATATATATATATATATATATATATATATATTTATATATATGTATATATATATATGGGGCCGCGGTGGCCGAATGGTTAGAGCATCGGACTCAAGACTGTCACGACGGCAATCTGAGTTCGAGGGTTCGAGTCACCGGCCGGCGCGTTGTTTCCCTTGGCCAAGGAACTTCACCTCGATTGCCTGCCTAGCCACTGGGTGGCCAAGCCAGCCCAATTCAGTGCCGGGTAAATAGAGATGGTGACTCGGGAAAAAAAAAAAAAAAAAAACACCGGGCGGAAGGCAATGGCAAACCACCGCTCTAAATTGCCAAGAAAAATCATGGAAAAGCCCATGATCGTCAAGGCCGCGGTGGCCGAATGGTTAGAGTATCGGACTCAAGACTGTCACGACGGCAATCTGAGTTCAAGGGTTCGAGTCACCGGCCGCCGCGTTGTTCCCTTGGGCAAGGAACTTCACCTCGATTGCCTACCTAGCCCCTGTGCGGGCAAAACCAGCCCAAGTCAGGCTGGTCCCAAGCCGGATAAATAGAGAGAATGATTACCTAAAGGGTAACACCGGCACTCTGCGTGGAAAGGAACTGGGGACCCTACCACGTACTCACTCCAAGAGCATCACAACATGAAAAAAAAAAAAAAAAAAAAAAAAAGTATCATGCTGTGGCCACGGATATATATATATATTCTTCTTTTAATGGTAGGTTCATGTCTGAGCCGCCGTGGTCACAGCATGATACTTAATTGTAGTTTTCATGTTGTGATGCTCTTGGAGTGGGTACGTGGTAGGGTCCCCAGTTCCTTTCCACGGAGAGTGCCGGTGGTACCTTTTAGGTAATCATTCTCTCTATTTATCCGGGCTTGGGACCAGAACTTGACTTGGGCTGGCTTGGCCACCCAGTGGCTAGGTAGGCAATCAAGGTGAAGTTCCTTGCCCAAGGGAACAACGCGGCGGTCGGTGACTTGAACCCTCGAATTCAGATTGCCGTCGTGACAATCTTGAGTCCGACGCTCTAACCATTCGGCCACCGCGGCCCCTATATATATATATATATAATAGAATATATATATAGATATAGATATAGATATATGGATATATATATAGATATATATCTATATATATAATATATATATATCATCATCATTTAACGGTAGGTTCATGTCTGAGCCGCCGTGGTCACAGCATGATACTCAATTGCAGTTTTCACGTTGTGATGCTCTTGGAGTGAGTACGTGGTAGGGTCCCCAGTTCCTTTCCACGGAGAGTGCCGGGGTTACCTTTTTAGGTAATCATTCTCTCTTATTTTATCCGGTCTTGGGACCAGCACTGACTTGAGCTGGCTTTGGCCACCCAGTGGCTAGGCAGGCAATCGAGGTGAAGTTCCTTGCCCAAGGGAAACAACGCGGCGGTCGGTGACTCGAACCCTCGAACTCAGATTGCCCTCGTGACAGTCTTGAGTCCGACGCTCTAACCATTCGGCCACCGCGGCCCCATATATATATATATATATATATATATATATATATATAGATATATATATATATATATATATATATATATATAATATCCCACAAAAAATAACTTTTTACCTCAGAAGCATATGCTCAGGACGTGAGAGCGTTGCTAATAACTTTCAAGAGAGGAAAAGGGTTGCAACCTTTACTGTAATTAAGGTCTTATTGTAGGCCCTGACTCGGTCCTGCTGGGTTTGGAAATTGCCTTTATATATATCGTAGATAATCATTTTATTGACCTCGTCCCCACCTCTGTAGGGGTCTATCATGTAATTAGCAAGGTAACATGTGCGTCCTTGTTAAGAAGAAAATATATTGTACTTTATATATAGTGTCCACACGCACCCGCACACAAACATATATAAACTTAAATTAACTCACCAGTTCAAAATAAAACTGGACTCATTATTCGACAGGTGATCAGTTATTTCTCTTTGGTACATCCTGGGCACTCCCTTAAACACTGAGGGCAAACACAGAAACAGTCGCAAGCACAATTTGAGTTCTCACTTACTAGCTTTTGAAGGTTATGTTCTCCAACTGCCTCTTTAGTCGTCGTTGTCTTACCGTGGTTGCTCTCACCGATCAACGTTGCTTTGTGGCAGCTCACTTCAAATGGATTAGAAGTGGCGAGCAGAGACTCAGTTGCGTCCTCCTTCATCCGTGAGCTCAGTTTAAGCTCAAGTGAACACAATTTGTCCGATATCCCTGCAAGGACGTCAATGTAAAATAATAATGTAGATCTTTCCTTCTTTTTTATATCAATGCTACAGTTAACGACAGCTTGATAATGTTATTTATTACTTTAGACGCTATTGATTCTTTCAAAGCACTCATTCCAAAGTTCCAAATGATGACATATTATTTTTAACAAATCTTCAGGAATGACTCCTACAGTGCTATGCTCCTTGACGCCCTCTTCACACATTTGCTGAAGTTAAGCCACCCGCCTCTCTATCATTATCAATTCACGCTCAAGAATCGACAACTCTTCGTCGGCTTTATAATGGTCCATCTACATCTCCTGGAGCAGGATAGCAGCATCAAAGTATCTTACAGTACTATCAAGTTTACTTTCTAAAATACTAATTTTCTCCTTCAGATTAGAAATAACGGATGGAAAAGATTCCATCAAACGCATCTTCCGTTAAACGATTGCCATACTTATCGAATATTCCAAATTGGCTGCAAGAGGGAACAATATCCTGCACCTCTTTGGACAAGTTTTGCATTTTTGTCTCATAATCATCTATGACATCTTTTATAAAAGGGTTAGAACTCGATGCTACCTAGATACCAGCGTTAGTTCTTTTACGAGTGTTTCAAAACCCGTGTATATCCCAAAGGTAAATAGAACAACGAAGGGAGAGAACAAGAAAACACATGAATTCCACCCTTCCCGAGTGTGCATGTGTGCAATGTGACGATGAAACTAAAACATTTTGGAAGCAACAGAGAAAATCCGATAAAAAGAGATAGACAGATTAAATAGATAAACAGATAGATAGATACTTAGATAGATGGATGGCAGAAAGATATAGAAGAAACTAAATTATTTCTAAAAGTATAACAAAAAATACGATAAAAATAAAGAAACAGCAAACCTAGATATTCAAAAAACATGGCATTACATACTCACCAAAACGCCTGCGACTTCCTGCGCTGGAGAACTCGTGTGAGTGCTGGACATGCTGTGTGTGTGCGTGTGTGTGTGTGTGTGTGTGTGTGTGTGTGTGTGTGTGTGTGTGTGTGTGTTTGTGTGTGTGTGTGTGTGTGTGTTTTTTGTGTGTTGCGCGTCTGTCTGGGTGTGTGCGTGTGTGTGTATCTGTTGTGTGCGTGTGTGTGCTTTGTGTGTGTGTGTGTGTTTTGTGTGTTGTGTGTGTGTGTGTGTGTGTGTGTGTATGTGTGTGTGCGTGTCTAGGTGTGCACAAATGTGTGTGTGTTCGTCTAGGTGTCCGCGAGTGTGTGTGTGTGTGTAGGTGTGTGCGAGTGTGAGTGCGTGCGT
>NC_051387.1:22463322-22468322 GCF_015228065.2 Penaeus monodon
ATATATATATATATATATATATATATATAAGAAGACGATGAAAAAGTTAAAGATGCTTAATAAGGATCTCTGAATCTCTAGCATGCCTCCACCTCCAGCGCCATGGAATTGGCCGATGGAAGCCAGACATCCACGATGATAAATATGCGAGTTTTTCATAATGTAATATTTGAATAATTCATAGTAGAGAGATCTATAATTTTATCGAGGAGTCCGTGAAATCTAGTGGCGAGAGGCCTAATACCACAACCATCCGGGGGCAAATGCTGAAGCAAAGCATTCTCGTTAGGGCAGCAGAAATGAGCGTTTGCCGGTTGCGTCTGGAGGGATTCTGCCTCAAGACGCGCGATGCGAGTACCTGTTTGGGCTCCAAGAAATACGCAAACAAGAATTCTGCACAGCATCCAAGCCTTTCAGATTTGAGCTTGCTACCAAGACATACTCTACTGACCCATAGTCTACACTAGACCTCTTCAGGATTTTCTTTGCAGCATTGCACTTTAACAGACAGAGTGCTCTTTGAAATCTACTCTTAAATTGATCGATGTGGCCTTTCCAATTGAATCTATGATCAAAGAGTAGCCCAAAATTTGAGTTTGAATAGGTATTGGGTGATTGTTTAGAGCAGCGTTCGGCGTTCTCCTCTTCCTTGTGGAATCCTATTCAGAGCCAATTCGATGCAATTTGTCGAGAATTCTGCACTGCTGCTGGAGTGCATACAGTGAGTGAGCATTTAAGATTCCGAGAAAATACTAACATATCATTCGTCATACATATAAATAACGAAACATGTGTCCGAAAAGTAACATTATCATAGAACAATTTGACAGAAAGTCTGGAGCAAAATTAATTTTTGAATAAAAGTAGGGACGTTTCCGCATATCCAGAAGCATCAAGCTTTCTGAGTAGGCCATATCACCATACTATGTCATAGGCTTTTTCTATATCTGAGAATACCGAGATCAAAAAATGAATATGGCTCTCCAGTTTTACTAGTTAATCGAGAGTTTGGCATCCCTCTCGGAAACTGCTTTGCTCGTCAACTAGAAAACTTCTGGAATTTTAAAAGTGTGGTAGCCTTCTGTTAACAATCCGTTCGATGACCTTGCATAAGCAACATGTCAACCCAATGAGGAGGTAGGAGATAGCGGATCCGAGATTTCCCCCTCCTTTCAATATGAGAACGACGTGGGCAAATTCTTTCTTTTCCAAATCTCATGGTCTTCTTGTTGCAACTTAATCACGGCGTCATGATTAAGATGGTTTATCATCATATCATATCGAATCTTATCGGGGTCTCGGGACGTTCCTCTACAAGCTTAGATGGCTTGGCTCATTAATTCAGTTCTTGTAATGTAATCCACATTATCTCATGTGGCAAAGTGAATAGGTTGCAACAAAGTGTATAGGTTGCAACTTAACCACTCCCATGGTGGTCAGGAAAGCAGGATGGTTTGTTTGTTTTTTAGCTGCTTGTATATGAGTGTTTCTAATTTTGCAAGTTTTATTTTCTTTATTTATGCTGTTGACAGTGGGCCAAATATGTGATATTAGGGTGTTACTATTCATCGTAAAGACAAAGCTCTGGTAGGTGTCTCTTCTAACTACTACTCTTCTACGAGCCCTAGCTTTCACTAGTTTGTAATTGCGAAAGTTTTCATTACTGACGTTATTTTTTAGAATTCTTTAGGTCCGATATCGTTCACACAGCGCCCTGTGGCAATCTGATGTCCCCTTTGGAATACTATGCTAAATGCCATATGTCGAAGTCTTAGGAATGGACATCATTGCTGCATTTAAGATACAAATTTAAATATATCTCACCTGATCATCAGCTTTTGTTCCTCCAACATCGAGGTTGAGGCCCTTGTCTTTATATGTCAATATGAATATTGAATAAAAATAGGAAGTCAACAATGGCGTGCCTCCCACAGGCTTTTGGCTGCTGTTGTTGAAGATAAGTCAAGAACGATCAGATTGTTAAATAAAACTCAAATTACAGGTATTATCGTCTACCCTCGTAGGACTACCATCGCTCAGAGGGACCAAATCAGATTCATTGGTTAACTTCTTGCTCACTTCTGCCATCTAGTCGCAGGGAACCCAATAATGTATCGTGAGCATGAAAATCACCTATTTTTTATTCTGGGGCAGACTATCCTGAAGAGAAAAAAGCTCATAACAAATTACCATATCAGGTGGACAATAACCTGTTATTGATTTTCACTCTGCATGTGACAAATTTCAAAAAAAATTTCAGTGAAAGGACCCCCTACCCTCTCGATCCTTCACCAAATGTAATAATTCCTCAACGAGTCTTGTCAGAGACAAGGTCGGTTAAACGTGGCTCCCGGAGAACTATAATGTTTGGAGCATAGGAAGAGGCTAATAATCTAGTATCATTTACTCTAACTTTAAGACTTTGACAGTTCCGCTGCATAAAGGGTGATGTAAAAATTAGGTTTTATGTAGTTTGGAAGTGCCTTGTCCGCAGGTTTCAATTTTCCTATTGGGATGCTAGGCGCCTCCTCTCCCTCACTTCACGAGGATCTCTCTTGCTTCTCCTAGCGAGGGAGGCGACTGGCAGAGTGCGATCTGCTTCTCGAGAGAGTCAGATCAAGAGTTGCCTGGGCGGGGAGGTGCGATACGAACTGTGATTCAGTATCATCATGTTAATGCTGGTTTGACTGAGGGGTATCCATTCAAGTGCGATTAATCTTCATTCGTGCATTTGACGTTCACGAACCTTGCATTCTTTGTAAGGATACCAAAAAGAGGTTTTCTGGGCTGTCATTAGTGGAGGTTCCATTGTTCTGAATCAGGTTTGTTGTTGACCGGTCATGGATCATCCCTTCGCGAGGAGGAGAAAGGGTAGCCGGGAGGTTGATCATACTAGGCTTTGGACGAGGCCGATCTCTTGGCTCGAGGTCGTTCTCAGAAATCCTAACACCAATAGCTAAGACAGATTGTGGCAGTCATACGCCCTTTACTCCCCAGTGGAAGCCTGGTTGTGTTCCCTTATACCAAAGGTGATCGACTTATGTGGAAGACACCGCCTTACCGCCGACTTGCCTAAACAATTGAGTGCCAATCCCCCAAGCGAGTACGGGAGTCATAAGGAAATTCCAGAAGGCTCAGAAAGGCACAGTTTACCATTACTAAAAACAATAAAGAGCAACAAGGAATCTTTCCGAATATCAAGAAAAAGGGCTAGCATTTGTCCACTGAGGAGCATTATATGTAAAGACAATCATTAAACAAATCTTTTTTTTTTTTCTTTCTCATTTTAGAACAGTATTAGATTAACACATCTGCATATCATCCATACAGTAAAGCATAAATTCAAAGTACATGCTACTGACTCCCGTGAATAGAATGTTTGCGTTACACAGGAGGAAAGGGGGGAGCTGAAGAAGGGAGATAAAGAAACAAACAAAACATGCTATTATGGATTTATCTCATTCAGCAGTTACTCAATGTTAGAGTCTTATCTCATATCAGATTATACCTTCACTGCATATCCACATTTTGTAATGAAAATACTGGACTCATTATTTGCTCGAACAAACAAATTCCAAATTACAGCGAGAACATAAACTATTAATAATTAACAATGCACTCTAGACTCGTAACACTGAAAGAAACCAAAAATCTGATTCATGATCCAGTCTGACATAGTGTTATGTACAAGTAAATGGACTAAGCAATATGCAGACACAAAATATATGCACAAAGACACTAACACGAAAGAGCTCCACAAGATGAAAGCAAATCCTTCAGAATTTTCAAAACACGAAAGAATATACCTGGTGATTAATTTTGATTTATGGAAGACAAACTTATTCTGTTGTGTCAGAACAAATTGCTGTTTGTTTTCATTGACAGCTTGATCACTAACAATCAAACAGAGACGTAATAAAATTGACATGAAATCAACACTACAAAGTTATAGAATTCCAGAAATAAATCATATTTGATGGAAATCGAAGACTGTAAATCTCATTTAAGTGATTATTGACCATTATAGTTTCATCAGAACCCCTTCTTATCTATCTATATTTATCTATCTGCGCCTATGTATCTATATCTATCTACCTAAATTTATCTGTCTATCTACCTATCTATCTATCTATTTATCTATATATCTATCTATCTAGCTATCTATCTAGCTATCTCCCTATCATTTACATTTACATACATGTGTGTGTGCATATGTGTGTAGGGGGGTAAACTGCGTATACATATGCAAGGGGTATGTTTACACATACTTTACACACTCACACACACACGTGTGTGTGTGTGTGTGTGTGTGTGTGTGTGTGTGTGCGTGTGCGTGTGCGTGTGCGTGTGCGTGTGCGTGTGCGTGTGCGTGTGTGTGTGTGTGTGTGTGTGTGTGTGTTTGTTGCGGTCCCCTATTTCATAACCATTACCTAATATTCTTTAGTATCAAAGAACTATAATGTTAGATTAATAACATTTTCATATTATACAATGAAGTAGCGATCATCATAAAAGCAATTAATTAATCAACATTTCAAGGTCACTACATGAATTAGATATTATGCAAGAATAGTGATCAGAAGAGAAGAATACTTAATTAAAATAAACATGATACGTGAATTAATTATCATACACACAGAATGATCATAAGAAAAGCAATTAGATAATTATAATACACATACATCAAACTGTATTCCAAGGTGAATAAAGGAATAGGTAGACAGATAAACAGATAGATGTGTCTGCTGTATATAGATAGATAGAGAAATACACATATATATATTTTGATATAAATAGGCAGATAGGTAGGTAGGTAGGTAGGTAGATATAAATATTTATGTGTGTGTGTATTTATGTATATCTGTATGTGTGCGCTCGTATTTATGTATATGTGCGTGCGTGTAGTTATGGGTATGTGTTATTTATGTGTAAGTGGTATTGGTGGAAACGAAGATGCGAAAAATTAAGTGTATGTGTTTGTCTAATTCAAAGGTATTCAT
>NC_051387.1:22490822-22498322 GCF_015228065.2 Penaeus monodon
GTATGTATATATATTATATATGTGTTTTTATTGTATTTTATATATATGTGTGTGTGTGTGTGTGTGTGTGTGTGTGTTGTGTGTGTGTGTGTGTGTGTGTGTGTGTGTGTGTGTGTGTGTATATTACAACAATCACACACACACAGCAGACATCAACAATACACACATATACACATATACACTATCAAACACACACAGAAAAAAATACTTTTTTAAGACAAAAATATTTTATAAATTATATTAGAAATAATTATATATTGTTACACTAAAACAATTAATATACATGGAAACACAAACTATACACAACACATTTTTACCGTATCTTAAACTAAATGGCCGAAAGTGAGTGAATCAATGAATTATAAATATATAATCTAATAAATAGATGGATGAGAAAGAGAAATAAAAGAGAAGAAAAGAGATAGAGAAAGAGAGAGTGTGTGGGGGGGGTAGTGAGGAGGGGAGGGGAGGGAGAGAGAGAGAGAGGGAGAGGGGTGTGAGGAGAGAAGTATAGAAGAGAATAGATGCAAAAAAAAAAACAAAACAAACAATATATATATATATATATATAAAAATATATATATATTATATATATAATAGAGAGATGAGAGAGAGAGAAGAGAAAGAAGAGAAAAGAGAGAGAGAAGAAAGTGGTGGTGGAGGATGGGGGAGTAGAGTGGGTGGGGGAGGTGAGAGAGGGGTGGGGATAGAGAGAAGAGAGAGAGAAGAGAGATGAAAGAGAGAAGAGGAGAGAGGAGAGAGAGAGAGAGGAGGAAAGAGAGGGAAGAGAGGGGAGAGAAGAGAGAGAGGGGGAGAGAGAGAGAGAGAGGGGGAGGGGGGAGGGAGAGAGGGAAAGAGAGAGGGAGAGAGGGAAAGAGAGAGGGAGAGAGGGGGAAGAGAGAGAGATAGAGAGAGAGTTGAGAGTGTGCGTGAGGGAGAGAGAGGGGAAATGAGAGACCGAGTGAGTAACAGAGACAAAAATACGAACAAAAACAGAACGAGCTGGAAAGAGCGGGAAAACCATAATTAATTTCTCTCAGAAATTTATGTATACGCAAACATAAACAATCAGCAACTCGTTCTTACGCTAATTTTTGGTTGAGAATGTAGTTGCTGTGTTATTTGTTATTTTTTTCTTCCAACAATTTCAAAGAAAGTGGAAAATCACCTGAAGATGCGCTACATACTTTCAGGACAGTGAAATAGAGCCTTTATTGAGGTCAAGGCGCATACTGCTGGTCGATAGATTTATGTCCTTCACACCCTGGAGGATATATTCGTTTCAGATCATTTACCGAATTTGTTTTGAATTCGGAAATATTTGCCCTTCACTTTACTGCACATTTCTAAACCAAGCAAGAGCCCCGATGACTGAAATATCCTCAATTCGTGCTTGGATTTTTTCTCTTAATTTTACCTTCAAGTGAAATAGCCTTCGCGTCTCGACAGGAATGGAATGTCTAGGAAATAGTCTTTACGCTTATGAAATGTTTTGTGTGTATCCACTGACTCTACTTCAGTCGACGCCACCCCCTGCGCGAACTGAAGTGGAATAACCTTGTATTCTCTTGGCCTTGGCTTACTTAGTTCCTTCAGGAATATTACTTTCTATCCCATTTTATTGACGATCGTCCACTATATGAATAAACTAGCAATGATACGTAGGGCAGAATGAAAACACTACACAAATCAAGCTTATTGAAAGGCCAGAAGTACCATCTTTTATTCAAAATATAAGGGATATGATAGTAAACGAAAAGACTTTTTATACAATACGGCAAAAAGAGGAGATAAGAAAACGAATATGGCAAAGATTAAGCCAAGAAGGGAAGTAATGAAATTCGACAAATGATAATGATAATCAGAAATATAATGTAAAATATAATGTAAATATAATGTTCTCTCTAAGGACGTGGACCACATAACTGTTTTGTTTTAAGCACAACAGTTTATTCCTGAATGCAACAATACCTTCACATTATGAATATGCCGTCTCATCCATTTCGTATGAAATATTAGCCGCGTTGATATTTAGTGCAGAGCTCATTAAAACTACGAATGCCATCAAGAGCGGAAAAGTGACAGATGCTTTGAATAAATTACGACGTTTCTCATGAAGGACAGCCTAAAGATGTGTATGTATGTGTGTGTATATAATAGTTATTATTATATATATATATACATATAATATATATATATATATATATATATATATATATGTATGTATATATATATACAAAACACCACCACCATAATATCCTTGTGATTCCTAGACAGCCCCTCACCATAGACTTTTTTTGTTTGTATTTGGATTGAGTTTACGTATTTTGTATACATTGTCTGTATATATTATTGTGTAATATATCTTTAATTTCTACTTATTGCATACCCATATCCACCTGTATGGCTGGATTGTCTAACGGCCCTATCGGCTGGTTTCTTGTTAAAGCAATGATGATGAGGGTTTTTGATACCTTTGAGACGTTTGCGAAATTAATATGAAATTCTTCACGGCTTTACCTTTTTATAACATATATATATATATAATATAATATAATATATATATATAAAATATATATATATTATATATATATATATACACATTATTATAATATAATATATATATATATATATTGTGTGTGGTTGTGTGTGTGTGTGTGTGTGGGTGTGTGTGTTGGTGGTTTGTGTGTGTATGTGGTGGTGTGTGTGTGTGTGTGTGTGTGGGGTGTTTATCTTACAACGCATACATATTACATGTTTTGTGTCTGTGCGTGTAATGATAGATAGTAGAAGATAGATAAATAGATAGATAATTTTTTTTTAAACGGGGGTTCATTTTTGACCCGCGGGGGTCACAGCATGTATTAATTGTAGTTTTATGCTGTGAGATAGTGATTTATTCATATAGAAAACATAGAAGAAGATAGATATAGTATTCATATTAACGGTGGTGTGTGTGTGGTGTGTGTGTGTGTGCGTGTGTGTGTGGTTGTGTGGTGTGGGGTGTGTGTGTGTGTGTGTGTGTGTGTGTGTGTGTGTGTGTATGTGTGTTGTGGTGGTTTTTATTATACAAAACAAAAATTACAATTATATATATATATATAATTTATATATAATATATTTTAATATATATATATATATATATGTTGTATATATAATATATATATATATAATATATATATAATAAATATAAACTCTATATCATATGTTTGAATTTTAATACATACAACCCCAAAAAACACACACACGAAGAGAGAAGAAGATAGAAGATAGATAGATAGATAGTAGTAGATAGATAGTGATAGACAGTAGAACCCCAAAAACGACACACAATCACACACACACACACGCACGACACACACACACACACCCCACACACACACACATACACATACATAAATTATATAATTTTAAAATAATTATAATATATATATAATATATATTTATATGGTGTGTGTGTGGTAATATATATAAATATAAAATATATATAATAATATATATATATATATTAAAATTATATATATAAAGTATAGTATATAAAATGTGTTTGTGTGTGTGTGTGTTTGGGGGTTTGTGTGTGTGTGGTGTGTGGTGGTTCTATAATCATCTATCTTTTATCTATCTATTATCAATCTATCTATTATATACTATTATCTATCTATCTACTATCATCTATCATCTATCTATCTTTTACTACTTCTATATCAATCTATATATATATTTTTTATTATATATATATAAATATATATATATATATAACAGATAGATAGATAGTAGATTGTGTGGTGTGTGTCGTGTGTGTTTTGGTGTATATATAAAGAACCACACACACACACACACACACCACAAAAACCACCACACACACACACACACACACCACACATATATATATATATATATATTATATATATAATTATATATATTATAATGTGGTTTGGTGTGTGTGATGTGTGTGTGTGTGTGTGTGGGGGTGTGTGTGTGTGTGTGGGTTGTTGGGTTAATATATTATATATATATATATATATATATATATATATTTTATATATATATATAAAATAAATATATATATATGGCAGGTAGGCAACGAGGTAATTTCCCTTTCCCCAAGGAACTTCATGTATCTAGTTGATTACCTAAAATTTTTTAAAAATCAGTGCAAGTGCAACACCAATCCCCGATGCGAGTGCGGGGATGCTCCATGCACACACGCACCCCCGCGGGTATGTGAGCCCCGCCATGTTTTATTATATTAAATATTATATATATATTATAATATATATAATTAATATATATAAATATACGAAATTAAAAATTTTGTGTGTTGTGTGTGTGTGTGTGTGTGTTTTGTGTGGTGTGTGTTGTGTGTTTGTGTGGTAGAAAGAGAGAAAACGGGGTAGGGCTTCAAAACAGTGGGAAAATATGTTTACGGTCACCTAGGGGGCCCAAACCTACTTTGCATTTTACTCAGATCTAAGCTTTTCCCCCATTTCCCAAAAAGTCCTGCAATGCAGTTTCCCAAAGGAACGAGAAAGGAGAAAAATAAAATACATTCGGGGAAGCCGATTATTCCGTAATTACAGTGGCAACACGGTCTCGAAAGATAATTTTGGAAGCCCCTTAAAGTTAAAACCGGGGGGGAAATTTTTTCAGTGGAGCCGGAATTTGGAGGTTTTTCCTCCGGCTGCGTCTCTTAGGTCTTTTGTGTTTTCATTTGTTTGCAGCAGCGATCAGATTGCAAGATGCGAAAAATGCTCTGGATGTACTACAACACCGTGAGTAAAATTATAACACTTTATTGGTTCGTGTGTGCGTGTGTGTGTGTGTGTGTGTGTGTGTGTGTGTGTGTGTGTGTGTGTGTGTGTGTGTGTGGTTGTGGTGTGTAAACGTGAAACATTGTTTTTAAAGAAAATTTCGCAAAAAGGGGTAACAAAAAGGGTAACAATGAAACTTTCTACTTGTCTCCAAAACCGCTTTGCTCTTTTATAATTCAGCACATATCTAATGCAGAGGAACAGACCTCCATACATTTGAGAAGGAACGAGTTTCATTATATATATGTATATATATATACATAATATAATTAATATTATATAATATATATATTATTACATATTATTATAATTATATATATATATATATATATATATTTGCACATAAAAGTATTATAATGTATATAATTAAAACGTGTGTGTTGTGTTTATTAGTGTGGAAGTGTGTGTGTGGTATACAAATATAAATGCAAACAAACCAGAACACACACACACACACACACATATATATATAATTATAATATATAATATAGAATAGCAAAACACTTTCCCGGGTGATACAATGGAAGAAAAAACCCACAATACAAAATAATTATGAAAATGAGACTAAGTTGAAATCCCCCGGATTCCATCTTCAGGGCTGAAGAGGAAAGGGAGGGAGGGGGTATAAAAGAGAGAGAGGAGAGGCAACGGGGAAAACCGGGGCGGGTGAGGACAGACGAACGGGGCAGAGGAAGGTCACATCAGGGGAGGATGGGCGGACTATCGCCGGGTGGCCGGATACGGTAGAGGCGGGGATAGGGGAAACAAGGAGGTGCAGCAGGGAAAAAAACCCCCTTTCAAATTGAAATTAGGAGCAGCTTTTAAAAGGAAGATTCCACCAGTCTGCGGGAGTGGACATCGAGGAAGGGAAAACAATCCCCGCTGCTGACCAGCCCTCTGATGGCAGGTCCCCCGATGGCAAAAAAGGGCGTTTTGTTTTGTCCCGGATATACGTTTAGTTTAGACAGAGCTTGGTAAGACTGGCGCCGTTTGCAAAGTACTTTCTTGCAAGGGGGCCAAGGAAAAGCATAGGGGCCACCTTCGCGGAGGAAGGAGGGTAGTATGACCAGGTTGCGACGGAGGTGTTCACTGGGGAAAGATCAGCCTTTTAGTTTAGAGAGTGAAGAGGGGGACGGAGAGAGTAAATTTCCTCGTGTAGGGCAGGCTGAGGACGGGCAAATGAGGGGTCAATTTTGGAGGAGAGTCGTGAAGAAAGGACGGCGCCCTGGATAACGCGGATCGGAACAGGCCAGAGAGCCCAGTTGGGAAAGAGCGACGAAGGAAGACGATCTCTCCCTCCCCGGTATGGGGGTACAGATGCAAGGGGGGCCCAAGGAACAGCGAGGTGGCAACACCTTCTTCAATGGAGAGGGTGGTATGAGAAGAAGTGTATGTACATACCCCTAGCATGGGTTTTCCGTATAGGAGAAAGGAGAAGTTGTCAGAGAGAATGGACTAAAGGGGTCCAAGAAAGGGAGCCTGTTGTCAACCTCCCCTTCCACCTTGAAAGGAGAAGGAGAGAGAGAGTTCAGCTGCATCAGGAAACCCCGGGAAAAAGAGAGGGGATGAGGGCCCGGGCAAAACCCTCGTCGGGCATACCCAGCCCGATCGACGGCCCCAAAGGAGATGGAAGGGAAAGTCGACTGAAGAATTCATGAACAGGTTTGCCAGGATGGAGAGAGGGGAGAGCCCATGGAAACCGAACGTCTGAGAGTAAAAAAAGACCCTTTGAAAGAAAAGGAATTAGAATCCCCACACAGACGAATCAGGGGGAAGGTGGTGGCAGAGGGAGACGAGGTCCCCTCGGGGGAGTCTCCTCTGGGGAAAAAGCCAAAGGGCATCATCAAGCGGGACCTTGGTGAAAAGGGAGTCAACGTCCAAGGCATATGGTCACGGTGAAGCTCCCCGAACGCGGGAGATGAAGTCCTGAGAGTGGCGCAGGCGAGCAGGAAAAGAAGGGGCCCAAAAAGGGGAGTGAGACACTTTGCCCGCCGGCGCAAGAGGGTGGTCACAGATCCCCGGAAGGGGATGATGGGGCGCAGAGGACGGCCGGCTTATGGGTTTTTTGGAAGCCCCTAGAAAAGAGGGAGCGAGGGTTTATGACCCGACCTTGGTATAGATTTGCCTCGGAAAAAAAGGTGCTATCTCTTTTAGGCGACGGGGAAAGGGAGCGCAACGTACGGGGGGGCACTAGTAAAGGGGCATAAAAGGGGGGCGCATCAACAGGCCCGGGCCCTTTGAGGTAAGAGGCACGGTCGAGGACCACCCCCGAGTTGCCCTTTTCAGAGGGGGAATGGTGACGTCCCCCCTGCGCAGGGTTTTAAGGGCCTCACGGTAAAAGCTAGGAATGGAAGGGGTTTGGATGGAGGGAGAGGGCTCAGGCAAAGGTTCCCGTGAGAAGAGAGGAAAAAGTCAAAGGAGGAAAAAATGTCAGGGGGTTTTTAAGGGGGTGGGGCGGGGAGCAAAAGGGAAAAACCCGGGCCCAATCAGTTTTTGATGTGGGTTTTTTTTCCATATTTATATAATATTATATAATATATATATATATATAAAAAATATTTAATATATATATTATATATATTATATTTATATATATATATATATTATATATATATATATACAATATATATATATATTATATATAATAAATATTAATATTAATAATATATATTATATAAAATATATATAA
>NC_051387.1:22528322-22533322 GCF_015228065.2 Penaeus monodon
CGCGCAGCACACAAACACGTTGTGGGGTTTTGTGTGTGTGTGTGTGTGTGTGTGTTATATGTATATATATTATATATATATATATATATATATTATATATATTTTATATTAAAAAATATATATATATATATATATATATTAATTTTTGCATCCATAGCATCCCCGGCAGAGGAAAGCTGAACGCGCCGCGATAATCCGTTTTTCTTTTCTTTTCGCCGGGCCTATTCCAAAACCCCAAAAAAAATTTTTATAAGGGAACGTGGGAAAGAGAGACCTCTGCCCTTTTTGATTTCGGATTCAATTTTCCCTTTTTCAGGGGAAATTGCGGGAAACCGAGCGAGGAAAAAAGTAGAGGCACAAAATGAAGTAAGGGGGAAATTTACAAAGAAAAAAAGGGAAATGGGAATTTTGGGAAACTTTGAAAAATATTTTCCTTTCTGTTTTTCTTTTTACAAGAAATCTTTTGGAAAAATTTTAATTTTGTTCGTCGTGAAAAAAAATCATGATAAAAAAAGGAATGTTTGTGGGAAAGGAAAGCAAAAACCACAAAAAATTTGGGCAATAAAGTTTTTATCATTAGAAATATTCCCAGCTATTGGCCAACAGTATCTAGCTACTGTATACCCATTTTGTTTGTCTTTTAACTCCCAAAACATCCTACTTAAAATCAGGCAAAAATTTCACCCAATCAGCTTTATCCATCTATCAACATATCTAACTGCGCTCGTTATCTCTGTTATCAGGATCAGTCACTCTTGTGTTGATGTCGAGGGAAGGAATAACCAATGGTTCGCTTGAATGCAATGCAAATAATTATTATTATTATTATTATTATTATTATTATTATCTTTAAAATGTAGTGTACGGCTGCGCACCCCCGACTCTAAGGTCGATCTCCCCCGGGACTACTCGTCCTCGGCCGCCGAGGGGTTTGGGGCCCGGGTTCTTTCCCATGCCCATGCCTCCCCTTCTCTCCCAGGGAACGAAGGCCGGGGGAACTCTGCGTGCTGCCCATTTGACTTGGATGAGACGTCCGGGCCCCTTTTCACCAACGAGGGGGGCCACTCGTTGGACCCGCACGGGCGGGTGCTTCACCGCCTTTTGCGCCTCGCTCACTTGACTAAAGTGTGACTTCTAACCCGTGGCAAATGAAATACCCAAATAAAAAAACCAACGAAGTTTTTTAAACCCAAGTCTCGTTACTTGGAGGGTTTGAAGTCCCCGAAAAAAATAAAAGATTTATTCTTTTTCCCCAAGTCCCATCCGTAAATACTTACAGCCCAAAAGTACATTTTTTCGGAAAATTGTACATTACCAGTTTTTCTGGGTACCCTTTTCCTTCCAAATGTACAATGCCCCTAAAGGGAGAAGGTCGTTAGATAGTTTTTTTCTCTCCCTCTTTTTTTCAGGTTGTTTGGGTCTTTGGGCTTGTTCGGATCCCGGGGAATATCGGGTGGTGTTCTATTTTTGTTTTGGGTCCTTTGGTTTTTTGGGATGCCGGCTCCCGGGTTGGTAGTCCAACCTTATTTTGATATCTTCTTTTTCCGCCATGCCTGGGGCAGGGCCGAGGGTCTTTTTCGGGGGATAAATACCCCCCGTTTTGTGAGGGAAGAGAGTTCGGTCCTGACTCGTGTGTACTGTGGTCCCGTTCTGGTGTTTTTGGGTCGCTTTGGATTTATTGTGTGTTTTTCCTCGCTTCACCAGGTGACGAAAATCGTTTTTTTTTTCCCAAAATTAAGTATTTCCTTTTTGGGTTTTGTGTAGGAGACACCTGGTCTCTTTGGCTTGGCGGGGACACGCTACATCACCCCTTAGGGTCACTCTCTTTTCTTCCAAAGCAGCACTTTGTGAATTCAAAGGTTTGAGTATAAAAGGACCCTTCACACAGAAGGAACCTGCTTAGGATCCGTACCTCCCGGTGCATTCCTTGATCTTAAACAAGCAATCTTGTTTCCTTTCCCCCAGCTCGGGGGATCCGTACCTTGGGAGGAAGGTTTATTTCATTAAGTTTTTTTTGCCATAATAAAATTTTAGGGCCCTTTTTCTTTTTTCTTTCTTTTTCTTTTTCTTGATTTTTTGCTTTATACCTGCCCCACCTTTTTTCTATTTTGGCCTTCGCTCTAAAAATTTTTTTCTTACATGATATTTTTAAATATTTTTTTTATCGTTACAAAAGTGTTTTTTTGCAGATTTTCAGCACTAGTTTGTTTCTTTTTTTTTTTTTGTTTTTTTTTTTCAAGTTAATCTCCATTTTTGGGGTTTGGGAAAATTAACTTGTTTATATTTGGATTTAATGTGTTCTGCTACACTCTGATTAAAATACTAAGGATTTGGGACGGGAAATTGGAGGGAAATTGCCTTGGGAAAGCATTTTGAGTATATTGTGTGGGTTTTACGGAAACACCCCCCCTGTGATAAAATTGGGGGATGTAGGGATCTATAAAAAAATTCCCCGAGAAATTCCCGTAACCTCCTAATGAGTGCGATTTTTCAATAAATAAATATCAAACCCCCCGTAAATTCACTCGGTCCCAGTCAAGAACAAATGTATTTACGACATCTTAAATTTGGGTTTGACTAAGGGGGAAGCTTGAAACCTCTTTGGGGTCGGTCTCCCTTTAAAAGCACATTGCTGGTTACCTGTCTCGCAACCCGAAAAAGGGTGTAAGAAGGCAGATGATGGTTTTATTAACGATACCTAGAACAGACCATAACTTTGCTATACCTGGGTTCCCCCTTTCCCGCAGGTGGATGCCAAACTGAAGGGGAGGGAAAAATTTTTATATTTTCTTTTTCCAAACACGCCACCAGACGCTCGGCCCACGCTATTCCCCCTTTTCACTTTACACCTTTCACATCCAACATTAGACAACATCCTGTATTTTCCCTTTCCCCCCTTTTTTACAAAATTCACACCCCCTACACAACACACCGGTTCCCGAACTATAACGGGTGGGGGCGGTGCCGTAGGGGCCCGGAACCTTTCACTGTTCCTGCAGACGAATCTTTTCCCTAATATAAAAACCTGCATTCTCGGTTGAGCCCGAACTCAACCAGACACATTGAAGTCTACTGGGTCTACGCCCCGCTACAACTATTATTATTATTATTATTATCATTATTATTATTATTATTATTATTATCATTACTATTATTATTATTTTTTTTTTAATACCATTATTATTATTACAATTGTTATTATAATAATTATTATTATTATCATTATTATTATTATCATTATCATCGTTATCATCATTACCATCATCATCATCATCATCATCATCATCATCATCATCATCATCATCATCATCATCATCTATCATCATCATCATCATCATCATCATCATCATCATCATCATCATCATCATCATCATCATCATCATCATCATCACATTCATCATCATCATCATCATCACATTCATCATTATCATCATCATATTCATCATTATCATCATCATATTCATCATTATCATCATCATCACCATTATTGTTATTATTACTATTAATGTTACCATCATTCTCATTGTTGTTATTATTAATAGTAATATTATCATTATCATTATAATTATAGTTGTTATCATCAGTAGTAGTAATAGTAATAGTTGTAGTAGTAGTATCATTACTATTATTTTATTATTATTATCATGCTTATCATTATCATTATTATAATTAGTAGTAGTATCATTATCATTAGCATTATCATCACCATATTATCAGTGTCATTATTATCATTACCATTACCATTACCATTACCATTACCATTACCATTACCATTACCATTACCATTACCATTACCATTACCATTACCATTACCATTACCATTACCATTATCGTTGTATTATTATTATTATTATTATTATTATTATTATTATTATTATTATTATTATTATTATTATCGTTGTATTATTATTATGGTGATAATGATAAAAACACTAAAAAGTAACTAAAAATAGTAATAACAATAATTATTTTCACTCTCCTTCTTATAATTTAGTTACTATCACCATTGTCAGTACTTCTGTGAACCCGTTTTATAAACTTGTTCTCAACACAAGGTATCTGATATTCCGGTAACATTACTGCCGTCTGCACCTAAAGCTCCTCCCGTTTAAGATCGCATCACACCCATTCCTACCTGGTCTTTTAATAATGCTTCCTCTCCACGGAATCGAAACCTCAATTCCGTACACATTCTGCTGTATTTATTGATCTATTGGCGTGTCTGTCCCATTGCCTCCCTGTACATTTATCTATTTGTCTGTCTTCTTATCTGTCTAGTTATCTGTATATCCATACCCATTCATGTCTGTCTGTTTGTCTGCCTGCCTGTCTGTCTGTCTGTTTGCCTGCCTGCCTGTCTGTCTGTCTGTCTGCCTGCCTGCCTGCCTGTCTGCTTGTCTGTCTGCTTGTCTGTCTATCTACCTGCCTGCCTACCTGCCTGCCTGCCTGCCTGCCTACCTACCTACCTGCCTGCCTGCCAGCCGTCTGCTTGTCTGTCTCTCTGTTTACCTATTTACCTATCTATCTGTCTGCCTATCTTTGGCAGTTACTGTCATTTATTCAGCGATCGTGTGCTCTACGCTCCTGATAATGTACAAGTGGGGACACATACGTGTACATATGCATGGTATATGATAAATACTGGATAAATGGCAAAGATATTTTTCTCGAAAAGAGAAAACCACCTTTCTGGCCCAGTGACAGTGCAATTGAGAAGGGCCGCTGCTGTTCTGCAATATTAATTATACATAACATTATGTGTGAGGGTGAATGCGTGTAGGTCTCTTTGTCCGGCAGGGAGTTTGAGATTCGGGGCCCATAAGAAGAAGGAGCAAAAATAAGTAAGTGGCAAAAACCATTACCCAAGCCTTTCCTTCCAAGTACGAAGAGCCCCGTCCCACCAATGCTTAGTAAACCTCGAGGTATTTCGGCGATTAGCATGATCTTTATTAGTATGTGAACGTTTTATAGTCATGGCAAGATATGTGGGTTCATTCTGT
>NC_051387.1:22538322-22545822 GCF_015228065.2 Penaeus monodon
ATGATGATGGGGAGGAGGAGGAGGAGGAGGATAGTAATAGTAATACTATTATAATAATGAGTTTAATAACATTTATAATATTTTTTTTCTGTTATTGTTATTACTATCGTTATTATCATTATAACATTAATGATGATGATGATGATGATGATGATGATGATGATGATGAAGATAACAATAATAATGATATTATAATAATGAGTGTAATAATATTGATAATAATGATATTATTAATATTATTATTACTATTATTATTATCATATATTTTTTTTTTTATTACTATTACTATCGCTATTATTATCATAACATTAATGATGATGATGATGATGATGATGATGATGATGATAATGATGGTGATGAAGATGAAGATGAAGATGAAGATGAAATGATGATTATGACTATGATGACAATAATAATAATGATAATAATAATAATAATAATAATAATAATAATAAAATAATAATAGTAGTAGTAGTAGTAGTAGTAGTAGTAATAATAATAATAATAATAATAGTAATAATAACAATAATAATAATAATAATAATAATATAATAATAATAATATATAGTATAATATAATAATAATAATAATAATAGTATAATATTAATAGTAATTATGATATAATATAATAATATATAATATATATAAAAGATATTAATATCAATAATAATAATATAATATAAATAATAATAATAAATAATAATAATAATAATAATTAAATAATAATATAATAATATAGTAAGTAATATACTTAATATAATAATTTATACAAAATAACGAACATGATCTCATTAATGTATAATTATTTAATGTAATATTATATTCATATAAATTGCTTAATTTTATAAGTCATTTGTGTTGTTCAACAAGATTATTACGTTTTTATGATTCCTTTAATTTCATTTACAAGTTCTGTTCAATTATCGTTTCCATTGTCCAGGATGTTCTTTGCTATTTCAATGTTAGTCATTTTGTTTTCACTGTTC
The DNA here is from genome assembly GCF_015228065.2 of Penaeus monodon. Taxonomy (NCBI): domain Eukaryota; kingdom Metazoa; phylum Arthropoda; class Malacostraca; order Decapoda; family Penaeidae; genus Penaeus; species Penaeus monodon. The sequence goes on from NC_051387.1 coordinate 22,539,309, forward strand.
TATTATGTTTAAGGGACATGTTGTTCTTTTCGCTATTTTGAGCTTTTTGTTTTGCTGGACCGCCGGCGTCTCTTTTTGTGTTCTCTTTTTATGTTCATTTACCGCAGTCTCTTGTTCTTTTTATGTTATTGTATTTCATTTAAATTCGGCTTAATTTTTAAGCTTCCTGTTTGTGTTTTGTTAACGAGAGTCTGTTTTATATTTGCTTATTTAAGTTTTGTTTCACCTTTATGTCCTTTGTCTACGTTTCATTTACAGTTTGGTTCAATTTTATTTTAATTACCTTGTCCTCTAGTTATGTTCATTTTTAGCGTTATACTTTTCAGTTCTGTTTCACTTTCTAGTTTTTTCCTGTGCTTTATTTTGCTGTATAATTCGGTTGTAATTCCATTACGTTTAATTTTTTTTTTTAGTCACCGTTTTTTTGGTTTTCTGTTAATAAACGTTGTATGATTTATTTTGTTTTCTGAGAGCCTAGATGCTGCCAACTACTATTTACATTAAAAGACTTTCTATGAACAACACATACTAATAAGCTTGCTAGCTCTGCTAAATCACTACAGTCGTAATAGTAGTAGTAGTAGTAGTAAAAGTATTAGTAGCATTAGTAATAGTAGTAGAAGTAGGAGGAAGAGTAAGAGTAAGAGTAAGAGTAAGAGTAAGAGTAAGAGTAGGAGTAGGAATAGGAATAGGAATAGTAGTAGTAATAGTAGTAGTAATAGTAGTAGTAGCAGCACAATAGGGGTAATGATAATAATGTTAAAAATTTTGGGAGATACGTACCTTTTTGGGACTGTGTTAAATTCTACGGTGTTCAGTTGTCGCGTTTTACTTATTTATCTTTGGTCGTACACACCGTAACCTCATACGGAGAGGTCGTGTGGTGCCCGTGCTCCGGTGTTCTCGTCTCTTACACACGAACCTCTTGCGTCATAAACGAGAAAGTTGTACAAGGAGTTCATAAACATTTGGCTCATATAATCCGCAAGTCAGTGACATGACAGTAGTGATGTGATTAGTTATGCTTTAAAAGGGAAAATTTTTGAAAAAATTTTCCACTACCGGGAGTGCCAAGTATTGCTGAGGTAACCGTTAGAGTTGAGTGCCCCCATTGTCCCGAGCGCTGTATATCACCTGTCACGAGGCGGCGAGCCGGGCGGGCCAGGCGCTGGGGGTTTTTTTACCCCCCACGATGGGGGGAAACGGCAATGTAAAAAACTGAGGGGGGGAAACGCGGTGGATAACTGTCCCACCCCTCCCGCGGCTGAAGAATCATTCTTCATTTTGGGCATGTTTCATTGAATGGGCAAGGATCATTCTTGGTGCCTCTAGAACAACAAGAATTGTGAATATGAGAACTGAACTAAATTTACCCTCTGTTTACGAAAGAATATTATACATAAATACCCCCATTTGGTGTCAAATCATTACAGAAACCCCTCCATTATGCAGAGTTCCAAAGACAACTAAAACCAGAACAGAGGGGTAACTTGCATGACAACCCGATTCATAAATCAAATCCATGGATACAAGTAACAAGTAACACTTAGCTCAGCTGGACATACCCACAACTAAGACCCTACATGGACGTTCTGTCCACCCGTGGAAAATGTCGGACCCAAGTGTATATTATACGACTGCCCCAAAAAAGACATGTCCCCCCTGCTATACTTAAGCAGTTTTGCACTTTCAATTATAAATGAGCATCTTGAAACTCTATCCAATGCATATGAATGCTTTTCACTGACGGGTCCTGCCCGTCTGGGAGCAGAGCAGAATGTGCTTTAGTTGTATTAAAAATAATATCTGCAGCACCAGATTATAGGAGGGTTCATGACTTTAGCTAGCACTACCAAAATGAGTTTTGGCAGGAATACTCATGGCCAATGAATTTCTATTGAATCAAGGCTCAGGGGTAATATTCTGGGATTCACAGAGTGCTCTCCAGACTCTGACAAAGGTGCAGTTAATATCGCAAATGACATCAGGATAAACGTGTATCGTGCAAAAGAACAAGGTCATGATATACGTTTTGTGTGGATTCCATCGCATGTTAAAATTCCCAGGCATGATCATGCTGATTGCCTGGCAAAGTCAGCGTGTGATAAGCAAAGTGTTGATATAGATCTTGGGATACAGATTTCTAGGATTTTATACAGCATTAAAGCTTCCTTTAAAGAGGACTTGACTGAGTTGATTAATTCTCAATGCCCTGAAAGCTGCTGCATAAAGCAAGAACCAGGCTTGGATATTTGGCAGGTCAGTACAGTTTGTAATGTCGAAGAAACTAAGTGTAAATTGTGTAATGAATAAAATAAGCTAACAGTTGTACATTATGTCTCAGAGTGCCATGTGATACAACCTTTCAGACTACCTAGCATGAAGTACGGAGAACTAAGTAACTATTTCATATCCTCTGATGTCATAGATGAATTTGGAATGTAGCATCACATGACTGCATATCAAATGTAGCAATGCCTTTCCACGCCCAAGCTGTACGCCGGCGTGGCAGATGAACACATAAACGACTGTGTAATTGTTCCTTTCCTTAATTGATATAGTATTTATCATAATAATGCTATAGCCTAAATTTGAAATGTAATACCATTATATATCATAACCATGCATCAAATGTACCACAGCTTGCCCACGCCTGTGTAGTTAGCCAGGGTGTAAATAAAGGACTAAACTAAATTAATTACCTTAGGTGTCATATTTGTATTGTACATGGGCTGAAAGCAAACTGTGACGTTCCTTTTGATAATCATAAGACTTGTTATAATCAACATCGACAACTGTAAACTATACATATAACCGCAAACACAAACAAAGAACAAATTGAGAAAATATTCCAGTATGTAACTGGATTAACGAATTCTGCATACTCCCAGGGTTTATATTGATTTAACACATGCTAATAAGTTTGCTAACTTTGCTGAATCACTACAGTAGTAGTAGTAATAATAGTAGTAAGAGTAGTAGTGGTAGTGGTAGTAGTAGTAGTTGTTGTTGTTGTCGTAGTGTTAGTAGTACTAGTAGTAGTACTAGTAGTAGTAGTAGGAGGAGGAGGAGTAATAGTAGTAGGAGGAGAAGGAGAAGGAGGAGGAGGAGGAGTAACAGTGATAATGATAATAATGTTAATAATTTGGAGAGATACTGTGCGTTTTTGGGAACGAACTAAACTCTACGGTATCCAGTTGCCGTGTTTTACTTACTTATCTTCGGTGAGAAATAATTCTTGAGCAACTAGCTAATTTTGGTATTCAGGGAAAACTGTTAACATGGATTCAAATGTATCTATCGAATCGGTCGGATCAGGTTCTCTTCAGGGGCATTAAGAGTACTCATACAAAAGTATTTGAACTCGGCACACCTCAGGGAGGTGTACTTAGTCCCATGCTATTTAATATCTTAATGCATAGATAACTAGGCGATATACCACTTGAAGACAATGACTCCATTATTTGCTATGCCGATGATATTTGCATAAAATCCTCATCCGAGGAAAGAATGCAAGGGATTCTAGATATACTCTCAGCAAAGGCTATTGAGTGTGGCTTGATAATCTCGACTGAAAAAAAACAAGGCTCTTAACCCAAAGACAATCCCTCTGCCAAGGTTTCATATAATTAGGATACTTGTTGGCAAAGACCATGGTTTTGTGTGGATTCCATCGCATGTTGGAATCCCTAGGCATGATCATGCTGATCGCCTGGCAAAGTCAGCGTGTGACAAGTAAAGTGTGGATATAGATCTTGGGGTACCTATTGCTAGGATTTTATACAGCATTAAAGCTTCCTTCAAAGAGGATTTGAACAAGACAGTGTGATATTGTGACCGCAAGAAACAGGCTTTGGTATAGATTGTATCGACAGGTCAGTTCAGTTTGTAATGTCGAAGAAACTAAGTGTAAATTGTGTAATGAAGAATATAAGCTAAAACTTGTACATTATATCTCAGAGTGCCATGTTACAGCCTTTCAGATCACCTAGCATGAGGTACGGAGAACTATGTAACTATTTCATATCCTCTGATGTCTTAGAATATATACTTATGTTGTATCCTAAATTTGGAATGTAGCATCACATGACTGCATATCAAATGTAGCAATGCCTTTCCACGCCCAAGCTGTACGCCGGCGTGGCAGATGAGTAGATAAACGACTGTGTAATTGTTCCTTTCCTTAATTGATATAGTACTTATCATAATAATGTTATAGCCTAAAATTGAAATGTAATACCATTATATGTTATAACCATGCATCAAATGTACCAGAGCTTGCCCACGCCTGTGTAGGTAAATAAAGGACTAAACTAAACTAAATTATCTTCGGTCAGTTCACACCGGGACCTCACACGGAGAGGTCGTGTTGTGCCCGTGCTCTGGTGCCCTCTTCCCTTATACACGAATCTCTGGTGTCATATACGAAAAAGTTGTACAGAGTTTACGAATTTTTGGTGCTCAGATAACTAGCAAGTGAGTGTTTTGAGAGTAGTGATGTGATAATAGTTTTGCTTGTAAGGAAATTTGAAATAATTCCTCTACCGAGTGCCAAGAACTGCTGTACAGAGCTGAGTGCCGCGTTGTCCCGAGCTCTATATTTCACCTGTCACAAGGCGGGCTAGCCGGGCGGACCAGGAGCTGCAGACACCCCCACGATCGGGGGAAACCGCAATGTAAACACTGAGAGGGGGACTCGGTGGATAAGTATCCCACCACTCTCACGGCTGCAGAGTGCGCTTCAGTTTGTAGTTCAGTGGATAGCCCCGTTGAATCCATTGCCATGCAACGGGCATGTGCTGAAGATGCCACCGAACTCCGCGACACGGTTGCGCAGCTGGAGGAGAAGATGCACAAGATGATGCTGATCCTCACAGAGGGTGTCTCGGACCTCAAAGCTACCAATCTCTATATTAAAGACCACGCTCCTCCCTCCCCGAGCGCGAGGTTAGTACAGTTTAATATCGAAGCTAAGTGTAAACTGTGTAATGAAGAATATAGGCTAACACTTGTACATTATATCTCAGTGTCATGTGTTACAGCCTTTCAGACCACCTAACACGAGGTACGGAGAACTATGTAAAGATTTCATATCATCTGATATCTTAGAAAATATACTTATGTTGTATCCTAAATTTGGAATGTAGTATCACATGACCGCATATCAAATGTAGCAGTGCCTTTCCACGCCCAAGCTGTACGCCGGCGTAACAGATGAATAGATAAAGGACTGTGTAATTGTTCCTATCCTTTAACTGATATAATATTTAGCATAATAATGTTGTAGCCTAAAATTCCAAGGTAATACCATTATATAATGTTATGCCCATGCATCAAATGTACCACAGCTTGCCCACGCCTGTGCAGTTAACCAGGTTGGTAAATAAAGGACTAAACTAAAATTATATTTCGTATCACAACAGGTGTTATATTTGTATTTTTCATAGGCTGCAAGCAAACGGTGACGTTCCTTTTAATAACCATAAGACTTGTTATAACCAGCAAGACACATATAACTGCAAGCACAAACAAAGAACAAAGTGAGAAAATATTCCAGTATATAACTGAATTTACGAATTCTGCACACTCTCAATGTTGATACTGATTTAACTTTGTAAGGTAAAGGTTCTCGATTTGCTTATAAGTTATTTAGTTGATATTCTATAATTTTGTGGGATGGGGTGTATAAAATTGACTTTTGAAGGGTATCATCATGGATGTTATATTTGTAATTTCCTCGGCTTTAAAGAAAATTATTAAATTCCTGGTGCTGCTTGAGCCTCAGTGGATTTGGTAACTAAAATCGACAACTGTAAAAATGAATATATATCCACAATCACGTCACAAGAACAAGGAAATAGAATATTCTAGTATAGTTGTACATGGAGGGTATAATGTGTTTGGTAAGCTCTTAATGTTTATAATGCTTTAGAAACGTTAATTTTAGGCTATCGATTTGTCTTTATAATATTTTGTTGAAATCCTATATCGTTATCCTGTTCTGCTGATGAAAGAAATTAACGGCATAGAAAAACAGATAAATGTACATAAGGGAGACCTGTTGCAGGATTCACTACGGCATTTATCTGATCATTCGTTGTTTGTTTTGATCAAGCAAGGCTCTCGTGTCGCGGAACAAACATTTTTTTTAATTGTTTAGTGAATCGGGACGGCAGATGAAACCTTCATTTTTTCAGCTATTCTGATACTTATTATCGCTCCAACTGTAGCATCTTAGTACCATTTTGCGGTGAGTTTCTACATGAAAATTTTTCACGGTTATGATGGGGAAAGGGAAGTTACTATAGGTATACAGGCATGAAATGATTTTAATTTTAAAACCTAATCAACTCTGAGGCTAGAGAGCATGAGGCCAGGTTACTGTTAATTTGTGTTTCCAGTCGCACAATGCCTGTTGGGAATGCTATGGAGCGTACTGGAATATCCATATGGAGCAAACTATAGTTAGATGAATAGAAGGGAAAATCCTCTTCATGAGCTTCTTGCACAAAGG